>NC_059183.1:9512694-9794869 GCF_020631705.1 Daphnia magna
AAGTATGGCAAGCCCCATACTTCAAGTTGCAGCTCCAAATGGAAGCAATACACCTCCAAGCACTACCGTTACTCCACCGATGAATGCAATGCAACTGCAAGTACCTTCAACCCCGTGGAACATCACACATCTGTTACCACGGATAGAAATCACCAAGTTTGATGGGGATCTTAGCAAGTGTGAGGATTGGTGGGCCATTTTTCGCACACTGATCCACGAGAATCTGTCAATGAGACCCATCGAGAAATTCAGCAGACTGAAGTTGCATTTAACGGAAGACGCAGCCGGTGCGATATCGTACTTGGATCTGACATGTAACAATTATAACAAAGCAATAGATATTTTGACTGGGAAATACAACAAGCCGAGATCGGTAAAAGCAGACCATTATATTGCCATAACAGAACTTTCAAGAGTAGAACATCAAGAGGACTTTAAAGGACTATGGAAACTACATGACAAGGCAATGGGCCATGCTTTGAACCTCGGCAGTTTAGACCAACAAACAGCTCAGAATGAAGCAATTATGGAAATCTTAACAAGAAAACTGCCAATTGAACTAAAATC
This sequence comes from Daphnia magna, assembly GCF_020631705.1. Taxonomy (NCBI): domain Eukaryota; kingdom Metazoa; phylum Arthropoda; class Branchiopoda; order Diplostraca; family Daphniidae; genus Daphnia; species Daphnia magna. The sequence continues at coordinate 9,513,262 of NC_059183.1, forward strand.
CCGATGGCATGGCAAAACCAGGCAGTTCCACAAGACATTAGCAGATTTCTTTACCTTCATCGACTCAATAGCTGCAGATAGGGAGTATGCTTACTCAACCGAGAACAAAGAAAAGAAGAAAAGAAGACCAGAAGCAAGCGAAAAGACGCAAAGGGTAACATGTGCCACCACACCTACGGCTGCTGAACTAGCAGTCACAGGCACTGCTACAGAATATAAAGATAGGAAACAGAACACTGCGGTCAAAAGAAAATGTTTATTCTGCAATAATAAACATTCCCCGGCAAAATGTGATATCACCCAAGAGAAAAAACTGGAGCTAATCAAGAAAGAAAAAAGGTGTTGGAAGTGCCTGGGACAAAATCATCAGGTGAGAGAGTGTTGGAGTACAAGAAAGTGCTACAAGTGCGGAATGGGTCACCACACGTCTATCTGCAACAAGGCAGTTAAGCCGAAATCGGTGACAGCAACTGTGGCAGCGTCTCCAATTTTAAAAGTAGCAGATGGCGCTCTCTCAATTGAAGCACGCCTATTTGGTGGCGTATACGTCCAAACGGCAACGGTGGTAGTGGAGGGCCCAAACGGGTGGCATAAAGCTATAGCCTATATCGATCAAGGATCGAATGCAACCCTTGTTAGGCGTGAATTGGCACAGACTTTCAGGCTACAAGAAGTCGGGAAAATCAATCTGAAGCTGCAAGCAGTGGGATACATCCATCCAGAAAAGGAAAGAAGCGTAAGGAAGCTACGACTTCGCGGAACAATCCCACAGGCGGAAGATATTGAACTTGAAGCAATAGAGCAACCCAAAATCGGGAAAATTGCTGGGTCTAGTAAGACAGAATTCGTCAGCGAAGTTTGGAAACAAGGATACCAACTAGCCGACGACAGAATACTGAGCGGAAAAGCAGGACCCTGCCAAATAGACGTCTTGATCGGAGCGAATCAAGTTTGGAAGGTTCTCGGCTCAAAACAGATCGTGTCGAATACAGGTATTCGAGCGATAGAAAATAAATTGGGATGGCTACTACTAGGGCAAGATGAGAAGGTGGCGTTATCGTCTAAAACGGCTATCAGCTTTCTCTAAAAAGCTAAATTAGGAACACCCAAAGATTTACATGGAGACACTGACCCGAAAAAGGAAGAAATCGATTTTGCAAGATGGTGGAAACTAGAGAGTCTAGATCCACTGGAAAAGGTGCCACTTTCAGTACAGTAGAAGACCTTATGCAGAGTCCATCACTCAAGATGATGATGGACATTATGTAGCACCGCTCCCATGGAATGGGAACAAAAAATACTTTAGCAAGAATGAAGCCATGGCAGAAGGTCAGGCAAAGGCACTGATAAGAAGATTGGACAGAGACCAGGAGATGAAGACTTCATACGAAGCCGAGTTCGGCAAATTAAAGGAACTTAGGTTCATTTCCAAGGCGGATATGTCATTCGACGGTATCTTCACGGTTCTGCCCCATCATCCGGTTGTCAGAAAAGACAAAACCACCGTAGAGTAGGGCCAGTTTTCAATGGTTCAGCAAAACCGAAAACGGGTTTCAGCGCCAATGATTGTCTAGAAGAAGGACCCAATCTGAACCCGGACATTCTTGACATCATGTTACAGTTTAGGCTCAACCCCATTGCCTGGACAGCTGACATGAGGCAAGCGTTTCTAATGGTGAAACTGCTTAAAAGAAGACGCGGAAGCGTTAAGGTTTTTTCTAGAGGATGAAGACGTTCCAGGATCACTACAACTTTATAAATGGAACAGGCTTCCATTTGGACTCACATGCAGCCCGGCAGTGCTCAGGATTGTCCTGAAGAAACATTTGGAGTCCTATGAAGGTGACTTAGCAGAAAACAGCAAACAAATTCTACGCCACCTATATGTAGATGACTACTTGTCAAATGCATCTACAGTAGAAGAAGCAATGGCCGTAATCAGAATTGTGCTGAAACTTTTTGCTGACGCAAACATGGACTTAAGAAAATGGGTGACAAACAGCCAACAGCTGCGAAGATATCTACAAAAACAAGGCCTAACCAATGACTCAGACAAGTCACACTAATGTATTAATTTAGACCCACAAAAAGTGCTTGGAGTTAGATGGAATACTAGCACGGATTGCTTTTATTTCAAGGCAGACGTTATCGTAGACACAGCAGCAAAAGTTCAAGTGTTAACTAAACGAGCTTTTGCAAAAATTTCAACAAAATTGTTCGATCCACTTGGATTAATTGGACACGTAACGCTCCAATTTAAGCTTCTTTTTCAAGAATTGTGGCAATTCAAGATTGGATGGGACGAGAAGGTGCCCAAAGAAACAGAAAGCCGATTCAGAACAATTGTTGAAGACTTAAGATACATTGACAAGATACAAGTGCCAAGGATGGTTTCTATGGCACCTAGCAAACATACGCAAGAACTGCATGTTTTTTGTGACGCTTCAACCAAAGCGTATGGAGCTGTTGCTTACGTGAAATCCAGACATCCAGATTTCATTCGGCTAATTTGCTGCAAAACCAGAGCAGCACCACTCCCGAAGAACGAGGTATCTCTACCACGGTTAGAGTTACTTAGTGCCGAATTCGGCAGTGTTCTAGCTGAAAGATTCGTCCACGCAGTTTACAAAGTAAATTGGGAAGTGCATTTATGGACTGACTCCATGGCAACCCTTGGATGGATTCGCGGAGAAGCAAACCGTAGGAAGATATTCGTCAGAAACAGAGTTGAAGCCATCCAGAAAAGGTTTGGGCAAGATCACTGGAAACATTGTCCGGGGAAGGACAACCCAGCAGACCACGCATCAAGAAGCTTGACAGCAAAGAAGTTAGTTGCGGCTTCTTCCTGGTGGGGAGGTCCCTCCTGGCTGAAACTGGAAAAGACGGAATGGCCGCAACAAGAGATGCCGACATCGGAAGTAAAATAAATGATGGAGATCGAAGCAAAATTGAAGCAGGAACTGCAAATCCTTGCAGCTAATAGTACTTCGGATTGGTTTGACGTACTCGTATCAAGAGCGATCAGTTATCTGAGAGTTTTACGTACAATCGCCTGGATGTTTAGGATTTTTAAGAAGGAGTCGCCCAGCAAAGCAACCGAAATGATCAGGGGAGTGGAATTTTCCTGTCTCTCTCTTCACGAAATCGCCGTCACCGCGATCATTCATTTTAAAACTCGTTCAAAAAAGGGCATTTGCAGAAATCTACGAGTCCTTACAAAAGAGAAAACCACATGGTAAACTGCTTCACGGTATTGATACACTCAGGCCCATTTGGGATGCAAAGGAGCAACTCATCCGAGTGACTGGAAGAATAGGCCCGGCCCTAAAAGAACTGCTCATCGATCCACCCATCCTTCTTCCATCAAACGAGAGGATTGTCGACATGATGATTCACTATCATCATGTTAAACGGAAGCATGCTGGTGTCCAAAACACTCTGACGTTCTTACGAAATCGTTTTTGGATCATTCGTGCACGCCAACGGATTAAAAGTGTCATAAAAAAGTGTATAAAGTGCCAACGAGTTCAATCGCGTCCCTTTAACGAAGAAACTGCTGCAATGTCATTGGATCGAACCAAGAAAGCGCAGCCATTTGAAGTGATCGGGATCGACTACTTCGGCCCAATGTATGTGCTAGAAGAAGTGATTCTTATTGAAAAGGACAGTGATGGGGACGATATCGAGAAAACTCGTGTTGGCGAAAAGAAAAAGCATGCGTGTTTGTTTACTTGTGCAGTCACAAGGGCTGTGCACTTAGAGCTTGTGACTGATCTGACAGCACAAACTTTTATGTACGCGTTAAGAAGAATGATGTCACGTAGAGAAGATTGCAAAATTATCTACAGTGACAACGCGTTAACGTTTACTTGTGCCGCAAAATTAGTAACGGAAGATCCTACCCTAGCCAACTGGCTCTCAAGTAAGGGTATAGAATGGAAGTTTTCTTCTAGCCTAGTTCCATGGTGGGGTGGGTTTTGGGAGAGGATGGTCCGCTCAGTTAAAGAACCACTAAGAAAGGTTCTGGGGAAAATGAAGGTCAGTTTCGACCAACTTCACACCATACTGGTGGAAATTGAAGCTATCGTGAATTCACGGCCCATAACTTATGTTTCTGTCGACGCACATTCCTACGAAGTTTTGTCTCCACAAAAGTTGCTGACCGGAAGACAACCTGGAGCTACATCAGAGTCACCCGACTCAATGAAGATGAGCCGTGACGACCTCATCGAGCTGGACAAGCAGAGGAGCGAACACGCCTTGACATGGTGGAGGCAGTGGCAAGAGTCATACCTGTCTGATCTTAAGCGATTTCACTGTCGCAAGGGAAAGGGCACCAAAAGAACCTAACATCAAACGTGTTTCGTGGCCGACGGCTATTGTTACAGGAGTGATACATGGAACCGACGCCAAGGTGCAAGTGGTTGTTTTACGACTACGTTTGGGTAAGGAAACCACCGCCTGTTCAGAGCATCCAGACTGTCTACCCATTAGAAGTCCAAGCCGATATCGCCACGCCCGTCGATGATACCGGAATCGGCACAGTGGAAAAGACTACGTCTACGAGAAAGAAGAATCCGTTCCGTAAGAAGAATTTGGAATCGCGCGAGGACGCTGGCGATTCCGGTGGGGAGGATGTTGCGGATTGCCAAAGTCCACCTGAAGAGAGAGTTTCTAAATTCGGAAAGCCCGTCAGACGGCCTATTATTTTTGACTTGTAAAGTATCCTGTTATTGTAAACTTTGTGTAAGCCGCCAGGGGCGCTGCCAAGCAGAGCCTTCTTGGTGGCCGATATCGGCAATAGCCGTTGTTAGAATTTTTCCGCTTGTAGAGGCAGACGCCATTATTTGTGTCAACAGTTAGTTTCAATAAAATTAGTGGTAGAACCAGCCTAGTTAAACTCACAAAGTTATTTAATCGCAGGTATTAGCGTTATTATTTAGATTAAATACTTTTCAGTATCACAGTGTATTCACATTGAATACAAGTATATTAGATTCTGTTTACATGTAGAAGTATAAACTCATAATATCACAGTGTATTCACAATGAATACAAAGTATATTTGATTCTGTTTACATGTAGAAATATAAACTCATATATTATCACAGTGTATTCACATTGAATACAAGTATTTTTGATTCTGCTTACATTTAGAAGTATAAACTCCTAATATCACAGTGTATTCACATTGAATACAAGTTAATTTGATCCTGTTTACAAACAGAAGTAAAAACTCATGGTATCACAGTGTATTCACATTAAATACAAGTATATTTGATTCTGTTTACATGTAGAAATATAAACTCCTAATATCACAGTGTTTTCACATTGAAAGCAAGTATATTTGATTCTGTTCACATGTTGAAGTGTAAATTCATAATATAACAGTGTATTCACATTGAGTAGAAGTATATTTGATCCTGTTTACATATAGAAGTATAAACTCAAATATTATCACAGTGTATTCATATTGAATACAAGTATATTTGATTCTGCTTACATTTTGCAGTATAAACTCATAATATCACAGAGTATTCACATTGAATACAAGTTAATTTGATCCTGTTTACAAACAGAAGTAAAAACTCATGGTATCACAGTGTATCCACATTTAATACAAGTATATTTGATTCTGTTTACATGTAGAAATATAAACTCATAATATCACAGTGTATTCACATTGAATGCAAGTATATTTGATCCCGTTTACATTTAGAAGTATAAACTCATAATATCACAGTGTCTTCACATTGAATACAAGTATATTTGATTCTGTTTACATGTAGAAATATAAACTCATATTATCACAGTGTATTCACATTGAATACAAGAATACTTGATCCTGTTTACATATAGAAGTAAAAACTAGAGGTATTACAGTGTATTCACATTGAATACTAGTATATTTGATTTTGTTTACATCTAGAAATAAAAACTCATAATATCACAGTGTATTCACATTGAATACAAGTCAATTTGATCCTGTTTACAAACAGAAGTATAAACTCATAATATCACTGTGTATTCACATTCAATACAAGTATATTTGATTCTGTTTACATGTAGAAGTATTAACTCTTAATATCACAGTGTATTCACATTGAATACAAGATATTTGATTCTGTTTACATGTAGAAGTATAAAATCATAATATCACAGTATATTCACATTGAATATAAATATATTTGATCCTGTTTACGTCTAGAAGTAAAAACTCCTGGTATCACAGTGTATTCAAATTGAATACAATTATATTTGATTCAGTTTACATTTAGAAGTATAAACTCATATTATCACAGTGTATTCACATTGAATACTGTTGTAATACATTATCCTGTTTACAAATAGAAATAAAAACTCATGGTATCACAGTGTATTCACATTAAATACAAGTATATTTGATCCTGTTTAAATATTGAAGTAAAAACTCATGGTATCACAGCGTATACACATTGAATACAAGTATATTTATTCTCTTTACATGTAGAAGTTTAAACTCATAATATCACAGTGTATTCACATTGAATACAAGTATATTTAATGCTGTTTACATGTAGAAGTATAAACTCATAATCCCAGATAGGAATTGTTGTCCCATATGGGCTTCAAAGCCGTATCAATGGCACCGCTGCGACGAGTTCATCCAGTATATGTTCCAATCCAATCCCTTTAAAAATGAAGTACTTCCATTTTTCCGCTATATTTCGTTTGTTCCCCGTTGATGTCCCTAGCCCGTCCCATTTCTTTTCTTTTGGCTCTCTATCAACACTTAGAAAAATTCGTTATGATCATATCTTTTTTCAGCGCGGGAAAATTTGCTCACTCCCTTTTACGACAGAGTTATCGTTAAGCTCACTAGATGGTAAGTTCAATAAATTTTCAATAGAAAGTAGTTTCTATTATTTTTTTTTTGTAATTTTTTAGTTGCTATTTTATTATCCTTCTAGCTGTAGATTTGTTTTTGTTTATTCGTAATTTATGGAAAAAATATTTTTACTTGACTGTTCATCAAACAACTCTTGGCAACGTTTACGCTCATTCTGGACATGGATTGTAGCGTCTGTTTCCTCCATGGTGTGAGAAAGCTGGAAAAGAATATCTCCTCTTCTTGCTTCTGTCAATAGATATTTTTACTCAACAAGGTTTTTACTATTTTCGATGATTCCAGGGCTCTATTTGTTGATTGAGCTTATAACGAAATACGAATACCATCGTTGGAAGGGTAATGAAATCAATCATGACCTACGAGTATGGGAGTTGTTTCTGCTATGTAGGCCTCAATGAGGATAAAGTTGCTTTTAAAACTTCTACTATTTGTGATATTGTAATTGGTGAGTAAATTGCATGCTTCAAACGCATTTTTCTTTTAGCTTTCATTTGACCAAATTTAACAGTTTTTTATATTTTTCACAATTTCAGACGGAGTTTGTGAAGTGCATAAATCCATGACAAGAGATGCAGGGGAATCGAAGATAAAGAATTGTCACTGCCCAAGGTATGCCTTCAAGAACAATGAAGATGAAAAAATAAATGGGGAAGACGAGCTCCGACAAGTTGATAGCGACTACTAATTGCTGACTAATTTATCATTTTCTACGTAAAGTGCGATTGTTAATGCACTGATTAAATTACCTATTTTGAGTTTCATATTGTACCTGATAAGTTAAACTATTTTGAGTTTTCTATTGTAATTAATTAATTTGACTTCTTTGAGTTTCATATTGTTCCTGAAGAATAAAATAAATTTGAGTTTTTTTAGATAAATTACAGAGTCTCTTTATTTTATGGAAAATAGCGGGATTGCCGCAAATTCATCAATATATGCAGCGGAAAAATTGAGAACGAATGAGGATACTATTCGTATACAAGACGTTTATTACGCATCTCACTTGTTCCATTGACATCCCAATTCCGTCCGAATGACGTCCAAGGTCTATCCAATGGGACGAGATAGGTACGAATATGGGATTTCGGCGAAGCGGACATTACCCATACGTAAAAGACGTCCAAGGAATGTAAACTTGGAAATGTGGTATGTTCCAAGTACATCTCAGACGTTTTAAATGACGTGTTTTGGACGTCTCTGGGACGGCACTGTGTTATCTGGGATATCACAGTGTATTCACCTTTAATACAAGTATATTTGACCCTGTTTACGTATAGAAGTAAGAACTCATGGTATCACAGTGTATTCACATTGAATACAAGTATATTTGATCCTGTTTACGTCTAGAAGTAAAAACTCCTGGTATCACAGTGTATTCACATTAAATACAATTATAATTGATTCAGTTTACATTTAGAAGTATAAAGTCATATTATTACACTGTATTCACATTGAATACTGTTGTAATACATTATCCTTTTTACAAATAGAAATAAAAACTCATGGTATTCACATTAAATACTAGTATATTTGATTTTGTTTACATATTGAAGTTAATACTCATGGTTTCACAGTGTATTCTCATTGAATACAAGTATATTTGATTCTGTTTACATGTGGAAGTATAAACTCATAATATTACAGTGAATTCAAATTGAATACAAGTATATTTGATTCTGTTTACATGTAAAAGTGTATACTCATAATATCACAGTGTATTCACATTGAATGCAAGTATATTTGATCTTGTTTACGTCTAGAAGTAAAAACTCCTGGTATCACAGTGTATTCAAATTAAATACAATTATATTTGATTCAGTTTACATTTAGAAGTATAAAGGCATATTATTACACTGTATTCACATTGAATACTGTTGTAATACCTTACCCTTTATACAAATAGAAATAAAAACTCATGGTATCACCACAGACCAAGAATGGAAAGACTGCGATCGCCTATAACCCTTCGGAAGCGATGCTCCTGCATGTCGGTAGGGGTCAGGTCGTACGGTTTCCTGTGGATATCAGTCGTTTTCCCATTTCCCTACTGATTACGTGCTTCACACACACGCATTTTCGGGTATATGTAATTCATATCGATTTTTAGATTTTACATCATAATTTTATATATCCCTTCCCCGTGCACCGTGAATTTTTACTTAATTTGACTTACAAGTTTGGGTGTATAAAAAAAAGTTTTATGTGACCACCGTTTCTCTTGAATATTTGGATTTTTAAATGAAATCTTGAAACACTGTTGTGCATTGTAGGCGTCATTTACATTGTTTACATTGTGGTTAACGTTGTGGTTTAAATTTAAATTAATTTTTAAAGTTTATTTATTTATTTCATATACTAAAATATTAATATAGGGAAAATACAAACGGCGAAATTAGTTGTATCCAATGAGTGTAGTTTATAGCTCGCGCCTACTACTACCTTCTGTTGAATTCGAAAAAACAACAACCAGTGTTTCACGATTTCTTTAAAACGAAGTATATTTAAGAGAAAAGGTGGTCACATAAAATTTATTTTTTCTACATCCGAATTTGTAAGTAAAATTAAGTAAAAATTCAAGGGACACGGGGAAGGGCTATAAAAATTATAGTATTTTTTTTTTTTTTTTAAAGGCGTAGCTCCCACCGGGAGTATTGCCATTTTGTATTTAAAGCGAGGTCGATCTTGAATAAAATTACAGATGAAGATGAATGTGAGTGAATAGGAGTTCAGGTGGTAGATGCAGTGACTTAATTCGACAATTTTCGCGAATGCGGATACAACATGTCGTGACGCATAGGTGAATAGGCATAGCTTCACACTGAATGTGTCAGAAACCAGAATGTTCTCATCTGTCGCACGAAACTAGTTTGAAAACATACGGATCCGCCCAGCCCGAATGAACGCGGAGGAGCAAAAAAACTCTCAAACATCAGGATGTTACAGGCCTCACGACAGCCAAAACTGGTACTAATCTCATCCGTCACACATTGTGCGGTCGATTACCCAGTCCTTGCTGACACGGCGATACCAACCATAAATAAGCAAATAAGTATACTATAAACAGAAACCGGAGGAATCTCATCCGTCGCACAGGGCGAGGTCGAAACCAACCTGGTCTGGTAGCAGGGAAACAGATGCAGAGTAGGAGAAAAGGAAAGTTCGAACAGCAATAAAGGGTCTTTGGCCTCACGACAGCCGAAGCTGGGAAGAGTCTCATCCGTCATTACATGGTGCGGTCGATCTCCCAGCTCCTGCCGACACGGCGTACAAGACATAGGGACGTATTATCAAGGGGTTATACATTCAACAGAAATACAAATAATTGTGGGTGTGTTAAGTCTTCCTGAGTCTTTTGGTCGCAGAGATGTATCGCACCATTGCTGTCCAGACGGCCCGGTGCGTAGGGATGATGTCGAGTGAGGGGGGCCAGTGTAGCTCGCAATCACTACACGCTGCAGAGAAGCTGATCCTAGGTTGGCTGAATAAAATGCAATAAAATAGAAAGTGCTCTATTGACTCATGGGGCTCACCACAGGAGCAGGCGGGAGAGGGACGAAATTTAAAGCGGTATTGGTGAGAGTTGAGTGCGGAGTGGCCGGACAGGATCTGAGAGAGCTGGCAGTTCAGCTGTGCAGAGAGAAGCATTGAGGCCGACTGCACGGTAGGAAAGAATGACCTGGTCGTCGTAGCGTTTAACCCGGAAGCCCACTCTCGTTCATGAAGAGACTTGATGAGCATGGACGCTACCGCACTAGCTACCTCTTTCGGCTGATGCAACTCAATAACGGGGTGACGTATATCTGAGGATTCACAGATCACCCGAGTCAGGCAAAGACCGTACGATGACGAGAGGTCCTGAGCTACGTAAAACGATGTATTGTGGCGAATTGGGACCATGGAATCCAGACAGTTTAGCTGAAGGCTAGAGACTAGTTTGTCTAGAATAAGAAAACTAAGCAGTTTAGTGGAAGGAGAGATGATTTCCACATGTTCATGTGACTGTAGCGCTCGAGCAGTGAGCACAAGGGCCCGATGCATAGCGAATAGGTTTGTCATATTATCACTTGTGAAGACAGGGAGAGCACCAGAGTCAAGGTCAACAACATTCTTGTGATTAGCAGAGATAATAGCAAACCGAGGAATGCCGGCAGATCGGGCTGTTGTAACAAAGATGCGTGCAACCTGGGCTGAGGCTGGAAGGAGAGAACATCCCTGATTGAGCTGAATTGGCTTGGGAAGACAAACCCAAGGTGGCCATCTAGGAGGGAGAGGAGAAGGACTATTGCCTCCCGGCGTCGGCAGTAACAAGAAGTCTGGAAAGTATTTGCCCAGCCATTTTTTAGTGGAGCACGAGAAGTTCGCATAATTACTAGTCGAAAGACGGAGGTACGCAGTTTTCATCACAGTAAAATCAATTGGGTCCACATTGGCAAGGACCAACAGGGCATCAGTAGAGGTAGTTTTAAAAGATTTGGTTCTGGCTATTGCAAACACTCTTTGGAATGAGCGTACACATTTCACTCCTTTTTTGTGGCCAGAAAAGGGGCCCATAGGGAGCACCCATACAGAGGAATGGGTTCGACTGCAGAGAGGTATAGGTATCGGAGACGCCTGTCATCGTATCCCCATGTTGCCCTGAGGTATGACCTCAATGAGAAAAAAGCCTTTTTGCGGCCGCAATTTTCCTTGCTACATGTAGCGACCACTTTAAACGTGCATCGAGAGTCAAACCAAGGAAAACCGTGGAGAGGGAGGGGCCTATACGAGTTTCGTTAATAGAGAGATGAAGATCAGACCAATCAAAAGATTTTTTAGATATTAACATGAACACCGATTTTGGAGCACTCAATGACATTTTGTTTTGTACGCACCAGTTGAGGACTTGATTACACATAAGTTGGAGGTTGTGAGTCGCTATAGCTGGATCTTTGTGCGATGTGGCTAAGGTGAGGTCATCTGCAAAGCCTACTATGGCGAACGGAAAATCAAAGTTTAGTCTCAAGACGTCGTCAATAAGGACGGACCACAGAAAGGGAGATAAAACTCCACCCTGAGGGCAGCCTAAATTAATATTAACGCTGGCTGATGACCCGTTATGGGAGAGAAGAGCCAGTCTGTTTGATAGGAAGGAAGACACAAGTTTGACCAGGTAAGTCGGACACTTGCGCCGGGCAAGAGCCGCTAGAATTGCAGGGTGCCAGGCAGCGTCAAAAGCGCTTTTAATATCTAAAAAGGCGGAAGCAGTGGTACGCTTGCTGAGCATACCTGCTTCACAAAACGTTACGAGTGCATGACCTGCCGATTCTGTTGACCTTCCAGAAGTAAAACCATGCTGGTTGGGACTAAGCCAGTTGGCTGACGATGAATGCCATTGAAGCCTATTCAGAATTATCTTTTCGAGCACCTTAGCAAGATTGTTCACTAGACTAATGGGGCGAAAACTGCCTAGAGCATCGTACGATGGTTTGTTTGGCTTACCAATTATGAGGACTTTAGAAGTTTTCCAGGCCTGGGGAAAGAACTGAAGACGAACGCATTCTCTTACAATAAAGAGTAAATGAGCTTTTAATACAGGGAAACATTCCTTGATAATAGCAGCCGACAGACCATCGGATCCGGGGGCCGCTTTGTAGTTGATTGAATCCAATGCGGCGTCCAGTTCTTCCACAGTGACAGGAGGGCCTTCAATTACGGAGGGGACCGAAACTACATTGTCAACAAAAGACTCCACCAGTAGGTGAGATGGAAGGGACAAGGGCTCTTTAGGAAAGAAGTGCAAGGCACACTGCTTTAGAATCAAGTTCGCATCGCTCACCGTCGAGCCATTTACAACTAGCGCGCTCGGGAGACTAATAATATATATAAAATCTAAAAATCCATATGAATTAAATATACCCGAAAATGCGTGTGTGTCAAGCACGTAACCAGTAGGGAAAAGGGGAAACGACTGATATCCACTGGAAATCGTACGACCTGACCCCTACCCACATGCAGGAGCATCGCTTCATACGATTCCTCTCAGGCTTATGGAGCCGATCGCCGTCTTTACTTCGTAGTCTATGGTATCTCAGTGTATTCACATTAAATACAAGTATATTTGATTCTGTTTACATATTGAAGTAAAAATTCATGTTATCACAGTGTATTCACATTGAATACAAGTATATTTATTCTGTTACCATGTAGAAGTATAAACTCATAATATCACAGTGTATTCACATTAAATACAAGTATATTTGATTCTGTTTACATCTAGAAGCATTAACACATAATATCACAGTGTATTCACATTGAATACAAGTATATTTGATTCTGTTTACAGGTAGAAGTGTAAACTCATAATATCACATTGTATTCACATTGAATACAAGTATATTTGATATCCTGTTTACGTCTCGAAGTAAAAACTCCTGGTATCACAGTGTATTCACATTGAATACTATTATATTTGTTTCAGTTTACATTTACAAGTATAAACTCATATTATCACAGTGTATTCAAATTGAACACTGTTGTAATACATTATCCTGTTTACAAATAGAAATTAAAACTCATGGTATCACAGTGTATCCACCTTAAATACAAGTATATTTGATTCTGTTTACAGGTAGAAGTGTTAACTCATAATATCACAGTGTATTCACATTGAATACAAGTATATTTGATCCTGTTTACGTCTCGAAGTAAAAACTCATGGTATCACAGTGTATTCACATCGAATACAAAAATATTTATTCTGTTTAAATGTAGAAGTATAAACTCATAATATCAGTGTATTCACATTGAATACAAGTATATTTGATTCTGTTTACATCTAGAAGCATAAACTCATAATATCACAGTGTATTCACATTGAATAAAAGTATATTTGATTCTGTTTACATGTAGAAGTGTAAACTTGTTGGAATCTGGTATAGGCTAAGTATTACAAACTTGTTACTATATATAGATGGCGTTGTAGGTGACCAAGGGAATGCTGTTTAGCCCCTATTTCACCTGATGTCACTCTATGTCTGGATGGTTCTGTCCCCCTCTCTGTCTCTCTCTCTCTCTGTTCTTTCACTGAACTTACTTTGTATATCAGAGACTAGACTTGCGTCTCTTTTTTTTTCTAATCAGCTACTTTGTGACACCACAGCAATTTACTTGTATTCCGTGAAATATACCCTTAAGTTAAAACATCAATTTACTACATTTATTTCCAACAGGTTATGGGCCCATATCACGCCAACTGAATCAAGACTATCATAATGGAAGGTAGTAATGTATCTAGAGACACATCTCATATTCCGAAGTTTGATGGTGGAAACTTTCACACGTGGAAGTTTTGGTTAATGCTCTTTATGCGTAACTTCAACCTTCAAAACATCATACTTGGTGAAGAACTCATTCCACTTGAGGTAAATATTATTACGTGCCAATACTATTAAAAAAATTACTTAGATCAAGCAGACTTGCGTCCACAATTTTTTTTTTGTTCATGTATTCCTACATTTCATTATTTTCTCGATGACAATGTAGAAGCCAACAGCATTAATTCACATCTGTTGATGTTAAGCAAAATTATTCTCGTTCCCTACATGTCAATCTCACAACTTGACATTGTAGAAGCCAACAGGTTCTAAGACTTGTTGACGTTAACTACTATACTCAATATTCTGCATTACGTCACTTAAGAAACATTTCTTTTAACGACTTGGCAGAAGCGATATAGTATGTTTTATGATACATATATACATATAGATTAGTCTTGTCAATGCACTAACTCATCGATATTCGTTAGCCAGAACGGAATATGAGATCACTTATTGACATGTCTTACTGCTCACACAGGAACATGATGATAATGGTGTGGTAACCAACCAAGAACAAATCAGGTCCTGGAACCAGAGAGACACCTTAGCCTCCAACTACATTTATTCTACAGTTACTGAGAAGATGAGAGACTACTTGATCAACTGTGAAACAACGTGTGAAATGTGGCTCAGATCGGGAACCAAATTCACACAGAGATCGGCTGCTAACAAAGGACAACTGTGGGCTCAATTCTACGAGTACAAATTTGTTCACGAATCTGATATTCTGGCAAACATTACAGCAATTGAGAACTTAGCCAGACAACTTAAAGATCTTGAAGAAAACGTCACTGAGATCCAGATTACCAACAAAGTTGTCAGTATTCTAACCCAACACTATGGCCATTTCAAACCTTGGTGGGATAACCTAGACGAAGAACAGCAGACAACAGATTTACTTACAACAAGACTTATAAGTAAAGAACAACGAATTGGAAAGCCAAGCACAGAAAAATCAGATACAAGCAACTTAACTGAGACTGCCTTCTCATCCACGTATTCTAATCAAAAATTCAAAAGAGGATCTTATAGAAATTCTGGCAGTATCAGGGGCTCGTATCAAAATCGCAATAGAGGGTGGAAGAATAAGGCTAATATTGTCACGGGTAGAATTCAAATATGGCAATAAACACTTGATGATGTAAACAGCCCAAAGCCAAAGTTACATAAATGTTGGCCTCACGACACAAGGCGCAAGCATATAGGTCCCTTTCACCATTGGACTACTCTAAATAACACTAACACTACTTCCAATGGGGCCCTAATGGATAAAACTAAAATACACTAAAGAAATAGCAACAATACACCAGCCGAGAAACATACAACGCTAAACCGACAACGTACAGGCGAGAACTAACTAGATCTAGATTAATAAGAACACGCTAGAAAAAGCCATCTAGCGGTCACATATAGAAAGCAATAGGAAAAACATACACATTAAAATGACATTCGTTACAATATCTACTGCGATTTTCATAATAGTACAACTCATTCGTCTCAAGCAGTGTTTTGCATCTTTTCAAAAAGATGAGATAAGATAAGATAAGATAAGATAATTTTGATATCTTTTGATATCTTTTATCTTTAAAATTTTTTGTAATATCTTTATCTTATCTTATCGGTTTTTTAAAAGATATTTTAAAAGATGATTTTGTCACGTGATTATTTTTTCGTGCATGATTCCCTCTGTTGTCTAATAGCGTTATTATAATGTTAGACTCAAACTGCAACGTCAGTTTGACGAATGCAGAGTTGCAGACTAGAGACTACAGATCAGAAGAGCAGATACAGTCTAGTTACCTACAGAAGTTCCATCAAGAAAATGACACGCTTTGCTTTTTTTTACATTCAAAAGTGAATGACTGAATTGTTCACTGAGCTGACAGAAGACGCAATTGATTGTAATCGGTCTCTTTTTCGGTCTTCGAAAAAAATATTTAGATTCAACCTTTCCTTGGTTGCTTTGCCTTGCCTGACAGGCTGACATGCCTGTTTCTTTGTGGTTTCGGCTTAAACCTTCACAGGTTTTGTTGAATTCTATTTACGGTTTTGAAAATTGAAGGTATGTTTTTTAAACCTGCACATTCAGTGCTAGAGTGTTTGGTTGTATGAAAGCAAACATTGTTATTGATGTTTTTACTTTTTGTCATAGTGAAATAATGCCAATGCCACGAGCAAAAACAACAAATTTGGGAAGAGGTCGGAGAGGAAGAGGTACAGCATAAAGAATATTTAATCAACCCTCATTACTCATTGAAGTTGGAGCCTCAAATGAGAACAAGGCTCATCAAGATGAAGATGACCAGGATTTGGCCAGCTTGGTATCGATACCTGATGCAGACTTTGAAGAATGCATCAGGTAGAATGCTCTGGTTGAAGATGAGGAAGGAGAAATGACTATAGATGCTTCAACGAAACAGCTCTCACCACCACCAGAAACCATACCAATTCCATCATTTAATGTAAATACATGGCCAAAGTGGGGATCACACTTTTTCCAGGATTGGCGCAAAAGCCCAATGGGAAAAATTTTTGGCGCTTGCAAGCTGTGCCACAAGTATTTTGCGGGAGACAAAACGTCTTTTACCAACTTTAAAGTCCACTGTACGTTAGTACACAAAGACGAGTGGGATTCTTTTTCGTCATCCGCTACGTCACTCGAAAGCAAGCCAAATACGGCAAATAGCTCTTCCATGGTAAATTTTGTCTACCCTACCAGGCCAGTTTGCAAGGGAAGAAAAGTTTCGCTCGATGAGGGCGTTACACGATTGATTTGCGAAGAAAATCTTCCATTGCACATCGTTAACCGACCCGGATTCCGCGCTTTTATTCAGGTACCTGTAGTTTTTCTGTTATTATGTGTATTGTGTTATAAATTTCTTATGCTTTTAATTCAATATTAGCTTGCAGTTCCTGGCTATGAACTACCATCTGCCCAGAGAGTACGCAACACTTTAATACCAGATTTAGAGGCCACTGTTAAAAAAAGAGTTAGGGAAAAACTCGCAAAATGTTCTAGTTTTAGCGTAATATTAGACATCTGGTCTTCAAATAACATGAGCGGGTACATTGGATTCACCTGCCAAGCGGTAACTACTAATTTTGAGTTATTCAATTGCTTTTTGGGCGTGAAAGAAATGCGTAGCCGTCATACCGCCGACGCAATAATCGCCGAAAACGAGGATATATTACAGAAACGGGATATACCGTTTACGAAGGTAAGCTTTAAAGGTCAATGAAACGTAGCCCTAAAACTATAACTTTTTTTGTTTAGGTCAAAAAGGTTATAACAGATGGTGGAAGCAACATGATAGCGGCGCATTTCAATGGCTTTCCTGGATGGGAGGACGACGGGAGCAGCTCAAATTTTTGATGATGATTTTCCAGAAATTGAAGCTCGCCCAGTCCATTCTACACATCATGAATCAACTGGTGAAATAGAAATGGTCGAAATGGAGCTGGATTTAGAAGATCCATATGGAGTTCTTCTTGGTGTTGATGTTCCATTTTCCGACGAAGACATTTTGGAAGTAGTTCGAGATGTAGAAGACGCATCTGGGGTCGTATTCCGAACGTCGACTTAGACTTGACTTGGACTTGACTTAGGCGTTTTTCCTACTTGACTTGAAAAAATTTTCAGACTTTAACCGAAGTTGAATTCCGAACCAAAAAATTTCAATTCAAGTAAGAAACTTGGACTTGAAAACTCAAAAGTCGAGCATTAAAACTAAGTTAAGTCTCTCGAATCTCAAGGTACCTGTTTAGGTGCCTTGAAACTGACTTACGGGCTTAAGTTCTATAAGTAGCGGGGAGAATAGGCAGTGGCGTTGCGTTTGTTTACACAATGGCCGATTATTGTAATGACGTCATTGATGAATTCTTGGAGGATATGGGTAATTTAACTGATAATTTTGACGATTTATCTACGGGGAGTGATAATGAATTTCGAGCCGAAAATCGCCGAGCCAAAAAGAGTCGTCTTATTCCATTTTATCGTACAAGGAAAGATATTCTAAGTTATTTTTCTGCTGACAAATTAATGGCGACTTTTAGGTTCGATCGACCTTCTATAGAATTCATCACAGGTTTTATCACACAAAAATTAATGCAGAATCAATTCCCCTTTTACAAAATTTTTATTTTTCAGCACTTATTGCCGATATTTTACCACGACGAAAGACAAAAGCACAGCGGAATTTACTTCCGCTGGATATGGTATTGATTGCATTGCAATTCTATGCCACTGGAACTTTTCAAACTGTTGTTGGAAACGTTCTTAGATACAGTCAGCCGTCTGTGTCACGATCCATTGCTGCAGTATCCCTATCTTTATCCCTTATATCGGCAAATCACATTCAATTTCCTGACAACTTAAATAACGTAAATTCACTAAAAGATATTTTAAGATTTCCCGTAAGAATTCAATTTTCAAATATAGCTGAAACGTGAGTATGCTGAAATAGCACGCATTCCAGGCGTCATTGGATCAATTGATGGCACTCACATTCGAATCCAACGTCCGATATTGTACGAAAAAGCCTATGTGAACAGAAAAAACTATCATTCAATCAACGTTCAAGTAAAAAAGTAGCCTATTTCATTTTAAAGCACATATCGAACACGTAGCATTGTTATGCAGGCAATATGTGATGCTGGACATAAATTTTTGAGTGTATGTGGGACTAAACCTGGATCCTGCCATGATTCCTCAATTTTTAAAGGCAGTGCTATTGGGAAAAAATTTGAATCGGGATTTTTTGGAACAAGCATATTGTTAGGTGACAGCGGATATTGCAACACTCCATTTCTTTTTATTCCATATCATGATCCAGTGGAAGGATATAAGGTTTTTTTTGTCACATGTACGCTTTCATAATGCAAACGTCTAATATTTTGTTTCATTTTACAGATAAGATTTAATAGAGCACACAAATCTACACGATGCACAATTGAGCGTTCATTTGGCATTTTAAAGAAAAGATTCCATGTGTTACATTCCGAAATTCGCATGAGTCCTACGAAAGTCTCTTGGTATGCAATTAAAAATATCATGTATCTACACACTCCTACAACACATATATTTAATTAGGGTTATTGTGGCATGTTGTGTTCTACATAATATTGCTATTGATTTGAAAATGCCGCTTGATGACAACTGGGACGTTGATGGCGATGATTCCCACCAAGAAGGAAACATGCCAGAGTTAGAGATCAGACCAACCGGAACAATTACACAAAAAGAAGCCGCATTGCGAAGATTGGGTAACACAAAAAGAGACAGAGTGGCGAGCAAGACATTTCCTCGTTAAAGACTTTGTATTAATGAAAGCATTATTGCGAATCAATAAAAAAGCTGATAAAATCTAGACATTTTCCTTTAAATTGTAAATTAGGTCGATTAAATCCTCTGGGAGTTCATCCCTTAATACTGGATTTTTCAATTTCTCCCTAACATCCATTACTGCTGACAATACCTTTAAACGTTGTTCGGTCAATCTACTTTGAGCAGTACTCTCTCCCAAGTCACACAGAGAATATTTCGTCTTTTTCATGGTTTGGCGAAGTGTAAGAGATTCTCTTTTCTGCTTTAATAAGCTGAAAGCAGAACTAGTGGTTGGAAACTGAGGTTCTAGTGATGGCGATGGGGTTGTTTGACGTCCTTGAACTCTTACTGTTGGCGTACTTGAATTATAATGAAGCCGTCTGTCCACTGAAACGCTTCCGACAAGTGTTTTCCCTTTATCAATATTTGTACAGTTGGCAGTAATCGAATCACTTCCTTCAATGGCTAACATTCCAGTTACCGGTGTTGGTGTAGTAGACAACGAACTTCCTGGAGAATTACTAGTTCCACAAGTCAAATATAATTCACATTCTTCAGGTTCTCTAAAAAAAAATGGCAAATGGCAAATTATTCACTACTTAACCAAGGCCAACTGCAAACGTCTTAATTACCTTGACAAATTTTCATCATCTACTGTTAAAAGAGGGACTACACTCTGCATTGAAACGTCATCAAAGTTTTCATTCAGAGGGTCTTCTTCGTCATGGTTGTCACTTCTTCCTGCAAGGCTCTGCACCAGTCGTTGCTGGGCAGCTACATCTCCTGTCAGAGTAGATACAATATCCGTGTCAATTCCTCCCTAAAATTGCAAGTTATTTAAAATCACAATAAATAGTGCAAGTGAAAAAAGTATTTGTTACTGGGATTGCTGTTGCAGATACTGCAGGATTGTCCAACCCTAAAACTTCTTCGTAGTACTTCTGGTAGATAGGTCTCAATATTCCACCCTCACCCAAAGGGCCACCACCTGACACAAATTTTACAGTTAACGTAATACAACTAAAATATTTATAGCAAAGGTTAACCAGTCTCAGTAAGCCCGTTGTTGAAGTTCCTTATTGCAACTCTGGCTGCAGCGATAAAGTTTTTCCACTTTTTTTCCACTTGTTCCTGGGTCTTCTCCGTACAATCTGGGTGTTCATTATGAACAGTTGCAGTTATTTCTCTCCAAATCGAATTTTTTCGTTCTTTGGTTACAGATGAAGAATATGCTCCATTCAAAATACCCTACATATAAAATAAACATAATTAATAGTCTTGTTTCCTGTTGCACAACAATGAATAACACGTTACCTTGTAGATAATGAAGTTTTCCAAAAGGGTGTAGGTTTCCTTTTCAACCCAAATATCACGCTGCCTTTTCTGCGCTTTATCGCGACTCATTTTAAAAACAACTATGTAAACAAAAGTACAATTACGCAATTATGAGTCACTTTGCGTACAAGTTCCAATTTCTTTTTGCTATGACTTAGACACTTAAAATTCGTCTGCAATCACGAGAAGAATTTTGAGCAACGTCCTCTGTCATTGGCTGAGTTGCCAATTTCAAGTCAAGTTGCATTTTAAAGCTAAGTAAAAAATCTAAGTTAAGTCCTGGGAAAAACTTCATCTTTTTGTGTTCG
Source organism: Daphnia magna (assembly GCF_020631705.1). Lineage (NCBI taxonomy): Eukaryota > Metazoa > Arthropoda > Branchiopoda > Diplostraca > Daphniidae > Daphnia > Daphnia magna. The sequence goes on from NC_059183.1 coordinate 9,534,471, forward strand.
GAATAACACCTTGACTCGAGATTGAAAGTTTCTAACTTTAGCTCAAAACTTGACTTAACTCGGATTTAACTTAGATTGTTTCAAGTCAAGTTTTCCTTAAGTTCAAGTCGCCGTTCGGAATACGACCCCTGAAATCCAAGATATTGAAACCAGCTTAGAAGACACTTATCTATTTCAAGCCCATACATGGACGAATACTGCTGATGAACATTACGTCTTAACGTCGTCGTTGCGATCCACCTGCATCGCGCTCACCCTTCAACTAGTCATCAAAGATGCATTGTCAACACTACAGGTAATTGTATATATCTATTTATTTGCTTTTAAACTCTTTTGAGTTAAGCTTGCGTTCTTGAAAGAGCTAGAGAAGACTGAATTTTTATTTAAGCTTTTAATTTTTGTTTTTTTTTACTTTTTAGGGTGTTGCGCTCACGGCCATAAATCGAGCCAGCAAAATCGTGAACTACGTCCGTCACAGTGTCATTGACACTAAGACGTTGGTAAATTCTGTAAATTTCCGGATACCATCAAAAAATTTGACGCGATGGAATTCCCAATATTTGATGCTGAGTAAACTTATAGAGGCATTCGAAAAGGACCCAACGTTGCAAGGAAGATTGAACGCTACCAAGAAACACGGGAAATTACTTGCGGCTGAACTGAAGACTCTAAAGGAATTAGTAACCGTGTTGGAAACATTCAAAGAAGCCACGGACGAGTTCCAAGCGGAATCTGAAACGGTTGGAGTAGTCATCCCGGCATATATTGACATGTTAACTAAGGTCCCCCTGACTACCACTTATACTAATGGCCGGATCTTACCCAACGCTGCGTGTCCGCTACAGAATGTGACCTCGCATTGTAAAGAATTTGTTGCAGCGCTCAAGGCTTCTTTGGAGAAACGCCTGTCTTATGTTCTTCGAAACAACTTCTATGTTCTAGGTAACAAAATCATAAATTAATATCTTTGATTTCATTTAACAATCTGTTTGATCAAGGTGCATTGCTGGACCCTCGCTTTAAAAAATCTTCTGTGAGACCAACGGGAAGTATAACAGAGTCTCACGTGTTGGGTGCTGTTAGGACAGAGATCAAAAAATTCTACCACGAATATGGTATTAGAATTTTATCTTCTTGGGATGGTAGTGCATTACCTCTAATAAAAGTTTTTATCTATCAGCCCCTCAATCTTCCGACACGGAACGCCAACCTACGCAAGAACAAACAGAAGAAATCGTCGGTCCTACACAACCAAAAAGAAAATCGTGCTCACTCTACAGCACGGTTATTGAGCCACGACGATCCAGTTCAGTGGGTAGCAGTAAAGCTCTTGAGGAGCTGGAAATTTACCTGAACGAGCCAACCCTACCTATGGAAGATGTAAGACCTTTGGAATTTTGGCAGCTGAATAGCCACCGCTTTCCAGTTTTATCTCCAATAGCAAGAGACATATTTGGAATACCTGCATCATCCGGAAGTGTTGAACGAGTTTTTAGCACTGCTACTGATATTCTATCAGCCAAACGGAACCGCATTAAACCTTGTTTATTTCAGTCTCTTTTATTCATTAAAAAAAATTACAAGTGGGCAAAATAAATATGAGGAAAAGTATTTGTTTTGGTGTTTGGTACTGTTATTGACTTATTGTAATGGTGTATAACATATATTATATAAAAATTTAAGAAAGAAAACGAATGCGTAAGAATAAGAGTAATTTGCTAAGGGGAAGGACACTTTTTGCAATGTATCAGTATTTATTTTTAAAAATTTCATTTAAAAATCGATTTTATCGCCGTTTTAATGATCGATTGATTAATAGATTTATCTTTTATCTTATCTTTATCTTTAGCGTTTTTCTGTATTATCTTATCTTATCTTTGGAATCAGCAAATTATCTTATCTTATCTAGATAATGAAAAAAAAAGATGCAAAACACTGGTCTCAAGAGTGTAGAGCCAATCCCAGAAATCAGAAGAAACAAAGGATCGATGACCATGCCAAGATAAGTTGTCTACAATCCGAAGAAAAGGAAACTGAAGAAGACCACAGTTTTAACACTACAGATAGTCACATCCCACTGATATCAGAAACAAGCGTTGACTGGGTTGCTGGTTCCGGAGCGACGCGTCAGATGTCCGGTAATTACCAGCTATTCACAAACCTAAAGGATCAAGAATCTACCATATGGAACATCAAAGGCATTGGTGGAAAACGACTGCCAGTCAAAGGTGTTGGTGATGTATTTTTCGAAACTGTGATGAATGGTAAAACACCAACAGGTGTATTCAAAGATGTACTCTACGTACCCAATCTCGGGGTGAATCGGGTGTCTATCGGAATCACCCCCCGTAGATCAACAAGAAAGAGAATACCTAGAATCATTGCCAGCATGACTACTCTGACGGAATCCTCCATTCCATCTTCAGAATTATATGAACCAACAGATTATCATGATGCAATCTCGTGTCAAGATGAATCCCTCTGGAAAGAAGCCATCGACGCTGAGATTACGGCACTTAGGACTAAAAATACATGGATCCTGGCTGAACTTCCATTCGACCGTAAAGCCATCAAATGCTTGTTTGTCTTCAAGTGCAAACCAGGTTATGCTGGGGTGGAACCAAGAAGAAAAGTTCGTCTTGTTGCGAAAGGATGCTCGCAAATACCAGGTATTTGCAAGTTGGACACATTCCGTCTAGTTATTGCCTTCTCCTTGAAGCATAAACTCCAAATTTCTTCACCCTATGTGTGGGTTGCCTTCTTAAATGGTGACCTTAACGAAGAAATTTACATGGATCAGCCTGAAGGCTATGTGGAACCCGAGAGACCCAATTTCAAATGTCTCTTGAAGAAATACATTTACGGTCTTAAACAGGCTCCACGGACCTGGTATCAAAAATTTTCCCCAGTATTAGTTGAGTTTGGTCTAGTTCAAAGTCAAACAGATCCCTGTCTATTCTTCCGTCGTCAACAGGGGGAAATATTAATCGTCATTATCTTCGTTGACGACTCGCTTGTCCTTTACAACAACACGCTGGTTTTCCAAGATCTTACTCAATATCTAAAACAACATTTTGAGATTAGAGTGCTTCCTGCAAGACGGTTTATTGGAATCGATATCGAAAAGGACGAGAAGAACAACCGGATCTTCCTTCACCAACACAGTTACACAGTGAAACTCTTGGATAAATTTAATATGGGGAATTGCAACCCCAAACTCACACCTAGTGATCCAAATGTTCGTTTCACAAAGGCCGGTAATCCTCAAGAAGAGGCTGCTGATGAAGACCCCCTAATCGGACGCTACAGAGAGATTCTTGGTGGAATCATGTACCTTGTCGTCTCAACACGCCCAGACATTGCGCAAGCCCTAAATGTCCTAGCAAAATTCGCGGAAAACCCAAAAAAGGAACACATGACTGGTGCCAAACACTTATTGGCTTACCTCAAAGGAACAACTACCCGCGGATTATTGTTCGATGCTGACCATCCAACCATATTGACTGGATATGCCGACGCCGATTTTGGAGGTTATCTAATCTAAAGGAAATCAACATCCGGTTATATTTTCTTACTTTCTGGTGGACCTATTGTGTGGGCGTCAAGAAGGCAAGAATGTGTAGCCCAATCAACCACAGAAGCTGAACTGATAAGTGTCAACGAAGCAACCAGAGAAGCCGTCTGGCTGAAAAGAATGCTGGAAGAACTGGAACCTTGCAGCACTAGTCAAATTGAGATCAGGTGTGATAATCAAAGTGCTATTCGACTCACAAACAACTCTGAACTGCATCGTCGGTCTAAACACATCGAACTCAAGCACTTCTATGTTAGCCAAGAACAACTAAAGAAAAACGTAAAAATTGTCTACATCGACTTCCTAAATCAACTGGCTGACGAAGGACTGCCACGTCCACGCTTTGAAGAACTATGGTCCAAATTAGGAGTCATCAGTGGTAAATAAATTACAAAAAGAATACTCTTTTTTTTTACAAATTTACTATTACAATTTTGAGGGGGAATGTTGGAATCTGGTATAGGCTAAGTATTACAAACTTGTTACATTATATAGATGGCGTTGTAGGCGACCAAGGGAATGCTGTTAAGCCCCTATCTCACCTGAAGTCACTCTACGTCTGGATGGTTCTGTCCCCCTTCTCTCTCTCTCTCTGTTCTTTCACTGAACTTACTTTGTATATCAGAGACTAGACTTGCGTCTCTTTTTTTTTCTAATCAGCTACTTTGTGACACCACAGCGATTTACTTGTATTCCGTGAAATATACCCTTAAGTTAAAATATCAATTTACTACATTTATTTCCAACAGGTTATGGGCCCAGATCACGCCAACTAAAAAAAAACTAACAAAAAGGAAGGGAAAAAATAATTTAAAAAAACCCTCCAATTTTCAAATTTTATTGGGAAAAATTTTTAAAAATTTTTTTTTTTTTTTTTTTTTTTTTTTTTTTTTTTTTTTTAAAAAAATTTTTTTAAAAAAAAATTTTTTTTTTTTTTTTTTTTTTTTAAACTTATAATATCATAGTGTATTCACATTGAATACAAGTATATTTGATTCTGTTTACATATAGAAGTGTAAACTCATATTATCACAGTGTTTTCACATTGAATACAAGTATATTTGATCCAGTTTACATATAGAAGTAAAAACTCATGGTATCACAGATTATTCACATTGAATACAAGTATATTTGATCCTGTTTACCTATAGAAGTAAAAACTCCTGGTATCACAATGTATTCACGTTGAATACAATAATATTTGATTCCGTTTACATTTAGAAGTATAAAATCATATTATTACACTGTGTTCACATTGAATACTGTTGTAATATATTATCCTTTTCACAAATAAAAATAAAAACTAATGGTATCATAGTGTATTCACATGAAATACAAGTATATTTTATTCTTTTTACAGATTGAAGTATAAACTTATAATATCACAGTGTATTCACATTGAATACAAGTTTATTTCATTCTGTTTACATGTAGAAATATAAACTCATATTTTCACAGTGTATTCACATTGAATACAAGTATATTTAATACTGTTAACATATTGAAGTAAAAACTCATGGTATCACAGTGTATTCACATTGAATACAAGTATATTGGATTTTGTTTACATTAAGAAGAATAAACTCATAATATCACAGTGTATTCACATTTAATACAAGTATATTTTATACTGTTTACATGTAGAAGTATAAACTCATAATATCATAGTGTATTTACATTGAATACAAGTATATTTGATCCTGTTTACATATAGAAGTAAAAACTCATGGTATCACAGTATATTCACATTGAATACAAGTATATTTGATCCTGTTTACGTATAGAAGTAAAAACTCCTGGTATCACAGTGTATTTACATTAAATACAATTATATTTTATTCAGTTTACATTTAGAAGTATAAAGTCATCTTATTATACTGTATTCAAATTTAATACTGTTGTAATAACTTATGCTTTTTACAAATAGAAATAAAAACTCATGGTATCACAGTGTAATCACATTAAATACAAGTATATTTGATTCTGTTTACATATTTAAGTAAAAACTCATGGTATCACAGTGTATTCACATTGAATACAAGTATATTTATTCTGATTACATGTAGAAGAATAAATTCAAAATATCACAGGGTATTCACATTGAATACAAGTATATTTGATTCTGTTTACATTTAGAAGCATAAACACACAATATCACAGTATATTCAAATTGAATACAAGTATATTTGATCCTGTTTACGTTTAGAAGTAAAAATTCCTTGTATCACAGTGTATTCACATTGAATACTATTATATTTGATTCAGTTTACATTTAGAAGTATAAACTCTTAATATCATAGTGTATTCACATTGAATACAAGTATATTTGATCCTGTTTACATATAGAAGTAAAATCTCATGGTATCACAGTGTATTTACATTGAATAGAAGTATATTTGATTCTGTTTACATGTAGATGTATAAATTCATAATATCACAGTGTATTCACATTGAATACAAGTGTATTTGATCCTGTTTACATATAGAAATATAAACTTATATTATCACAGTGTATTCACATTGAATTCAAGTACAATTGATCCTGTTTACATATAGAAGTTAAAACTCGTGGTATCACAGGGTATTCATATTGAATGCAAGTATATTTGATCCTGTTTACATATAGAAGTTAAAACTCATGGTATCACAGTGTATTCACTTTGAATACAAGTATATTTAATTCTGTTTACATGTCGAAGTATAAACTCATAATATCACAGTGTATTCACAATGATACAAGTATATTTGATTCTGTTTACATGTAGAAGTATAAACTCATAATATCACAGTGTATTCACATTGAATACTGTTGTAATACATTATCCTGTTTACAAATAGAAGTAAAAATTCATGGAATCACAGTGTATTCACATTGAATACAATTGCGAATTATCAGATGGATCGCGAAGGGATCGCGAAAGATAATTTGAATTGTATTAAGAAAAAATAAAGCGACGACCCAAAAATCGTGTAGACACGATTTATAAGCTAATGTTTAAAGACAAAGGAACAAAAAAACAAACAAAAGATTGTAGATTTTTCTTCCTTTCTTTCTCTCTCTCCCTCTTTCTTTTCCTTTCTCACTCCCTCTCCTGTAGGCCTGGGCCGCTTACACCACTCAGACGTAATCGATTTAAGTCGTAGACGCGGAATTTTGACATTAGGAGAAAAGGAAGAGATGGCAATTAACAGAAAACCACAAAGTCAAACTAAACCAGCAAAGTAACGGGGAGGAGAATAGGTTAACTTCCGACAACAAACTCTGGCAGAGAAAAACACACCTGAATTTTCTAGGTGAGAGAAAAAACTCTGCCAGGGAACACAAAGGGAAACTGGACGAAACAGACAGAGTTGGACAACACAAAAACAAAAAAATTTTGTTTCAAAAGGCAATATGGGTGGGCGGCTAAATGTGCGGTAGATTATTCAAGCTGATCCGACACTTCCCTTCTGTTCCCTCCAACGTAAAATTTACTTGATCTGGTCGGTTGGATCCTAATTTCGGAGGATGGTGCGAAAACACCAGAAAAACAAAATTAACGAATAGGAAATAAATTAACGAGTAGGGCAGGGCGGGCGAGAAATCGTACCCTTAGGTTAGTCGCTTCATTTTTTCCTAATACAATTCAAATTATCTTTCGGGATCGCTTCGCGATCCCTCTGATAATTCGCAATTGTATAGCGAAAGCCATTTCGCTAGACCCTAAGTGTGACTTTAAAGCTTTTAATTAAAATTTTGTTGTTTCATCAAACGTCCGCGCTGACCGACGGTCCCGCGCCTCGTCTGTAGAAACGATTGAATGTGGATGGTCTAGCCCAGTGACCCGCTCTTAAAATCGAATCGATAGTGTTCCCATTACGTAGTGCTTGTGAGGCCGCCACGCCCCTAGTTGAGTGGGCGCCGAAAATTGAAGTGTCGATCCCAGCGGATTTCAAAAAAGATTTCACCCACCTAGCGACGGTGTTTGCCGTTACCTATTTGTGTGGCACAATAAGACTGATAAAAACGTTAATTTTATTTGTTTCTTCTTTAAACGGCCGAGTCCGCTCAACGAAGTTTTTTAAAGCATAGAGATCCGCGTCAGGACAGGCGTTCAAAGCGAACGATTGAAGTGGCCTGCAACGTTGGGACTTTCTTAGGGAACGTAAGGAAAAGACAATGGCCGAATTAGAAAAAACAACCGTGTTCAAATCTATTGCGGCGATCTCCGAGATCCTCATTAGCGAAGCGAGAGCAATAAGGGTGACTGTTTTGCCGGCTAACACTGACAACGGTAAGAGATGATTTTCACCTAGGGATTTAACGAACGGTATAATTTGGTCCGGATCCCAAGTTGCGGAATATTTGGGTTTATGCGGGTGAAGGTTGTAGCAACCTCTCAGCAAATCCACCATCAGCGGGTGACACCCAAGCGGAAACCCCTCCACATTGCCGAGTGTTCTAGATATCATGGAACGGTGAACGTTTATGGTATTGTATGACTTGCCCGAGGCGTGCAAGTCGGCCAAAAACTCCAGTGTGCCTATTAGATCATTTGACATGGGATCTTTACCCCTTCCCATTCACCAAGCCAACCAACTGCGCAACACTGACTCGTAGGCAGCATTGGTATTGGGACGGCGTCCTGCCAAGAGTAGGGAGACCAGTCGTGTCGAAAAGCCTCGCTCTTTGAAGCCACGCCTGAGAGATTCCAGACGGCCACGTGGAGCGCGCCGGACTCCAACAGCTGATGCGGTTCCTCTAGCGCTGAGGTTAGCAATGACGGGCACGGATGCAGGAGCCGCGGTACGTCGCACGATAACTCCATTAAAAGTTAAAACCAGGGTTGGCCAGTCCAGACTGTGCAAACAATAACAACGGTGGCTCGTTCACGCCTGATTTTTTCGAGGCACGCAAATATTAAGCATAAAGAGGGGGAAACATAACCCGACAATCCGCCCAAATTAAGCGCGAAAGCGTTCGTTGCCATAGCGCCCGGCTGTGGTTTTCATGTGACAAAATATGGTAACTGCGCATTCCACTGAGAGGAAAAAAGATCGACCTGCGACGGCCAAATGCGGTTAATCCACGCAAAAACTAACGGGTCAATTTTCCAATCGCTGGCGTCCGCCTGTGCCCGTGATTCCTCGTCTGCGACCACATTTAGTTCACCCGCGAGATGCACGGCTTCGACGGCCACCCCGCGTTGTTCGCACCAATCCGTTAGAGCTTTGGCGGCTACCGTGAGTGCAACGGACCTAGTCCCCCCGCACTTGTTTATATACGCAACAGCCGTCGTATTGTCCAGGTAGATGCGAATTGCCACATTTTTAGAATGTGCGGCGTATGACTGGATCGCTTAAAAGGCCCCAATAAGTTCTAACTCGTTAATGTGTTTACGCGTGTCTGCTAAAGTCCAGGGTCGCTGAGTTCTTACGCCATTACAACACACCCCCAGCCTGATAACGACGCGTCCGAATAAACTTCTATATCTGGTATTTTAGGGAAGAACAATTTATCCTTGGCCGCGCTCAAATTCCTTACCCACCACTCTAGGTCACTCTTCGCTTCCCTGTAAGAGCGCAAGTCGAGCGCAGATCAAAATTGGGCCGTTTTGCTTGCTCAATATAAAACCGTTGCATGCTACGATAATGGGATTGAGCGAATGGGATCGACGGAATCGCCCAAGTGAAATTCCCAAGAATTGACGCCACCTTTCTGAGGGAAATGCTGTTGTCTGACAAGGCTCCACTGCACATCGTCCTCACTGACGCGACTTTGTCGGCCGGTAGTGCAAAGAACATTCGTTTGGAGTTAATCATCAACCACAAGTACTCCAAAATCTGACTGGGCTTGAGCACCGATTTCGTCCAGTTCACTAAAAAACCTAAGCTCTGAACTAAAACAACAAGCTTTTTGATGTAAGTACCGAGGTTTTTTCTGGACGCGTTCATGACGAGAATATCGTCCAGATAAACTACCAATCTAATGCCCGCCTTTCGCAGTACCGCCATGACTACTTTCAGCAACTTGGTAAAAACCCTGGGAGCTGGTGCCAGCCCAAACGCAAGACACGAAAACTCGAAAATGCGATCCCTCCATAAGAAACGCAAGTACTTCCGGAAAGCCGGATGTATGGGCACCGTCAGGTATGCGTCTTCCAAATCAAACTTAACCATTCAGTCAACATGACGAAGGAGAAAACGTACCGTTTCCAAATTCTCCATTTGAAACTGTTCGTACTGGATGTGCTTGTTCAAGGGCTTTAAATTTATTATGGGTCTGAATTTACCTTTGGATTCCTTTGGCATCGCAAAAAAGAAATGAACCCAGCCCTCTGAACCATCTATAATTTCTACTATCGCCCGCTTGCTGATCAAACTAGCTACTTCGTCGTCGCAAACCTGACTCATTTTCTTTGACATAGCCACGGGTAAGGGGAGACTACGTCGAGTATGATTCGAGATAAAATCTATTTTAAGCCCCTCGGAAACCGTTCCAAAACCCAAGGATCATCCGTAACCCGTTTGCAATTCTGCGCGAAGAATTGCAAACGGCTACCTACCCCATAATGTTGGAGTCTAACCAAAGGGAAAGTTAAATACCTTTGTCCTTGTGTAAACGTGTTTCGCGCTCTGCCGCGACCACGTCCACCTTGGGCTAAGCGCCCACGTCCCCTGCCCCGTGCCGCTCCGAGTGCCGGCCGATGCGTTCTGGACGGAACCAAAATTAGGCCGCCACTTGTCTAGTGTGCTGCCTAGGACGCTGGATCGAGGTCTGTTTAGCCGTGGTCACTTAACCATCGCATTGAGCCAAGGTAGCGTCCTGCTTCGCTTCCTTCAGCATCGCCGAAAGGAAACTGTCCGTAAAAAGGAGCTCTCGAGCCTCCTTTCTTGGCGCAAAAACTTCCGGGTCCGATAAAATTAACTCAGACTTGGTTTCGACTGTGCTGATAACAGCCTGTCTCCTCAACATATTTCAGTGCAGGAAAGCTCGTCCCCACTGCCGTAAAGCCGCTTCCAAAGAGACTTGACTTGCATAAGTTCCTCAGTTTCTCCCCCGCCAGGAGCGGACAAACGAGCGTACAGGTCTACTAACGGGGGAGCAACGTCCATGATCTTCAACTGAGCCATGATCAGGACATCCTCCGTAGTGTTGACCGCTTTTAGCACTCCCATATCTTTGTCTCGCCGTTGCATATAGCCGTCGAGCTTTGGTGGTTTAAGACCGAAATCCGGGTCCTCAAAGACCATAGAAAAGCGTTTAGAGATCGCTTTCGACTCTTCCCCCGACAAGGGCTTCAACAAAAAGGTCGTCAGCTCGTCACTGATGGTATCATGATGGGGGATTGAGCGTCCTCGCTAGCCGTCACAAACTCCACTTCTCCCGACGACTCAGTAGAGCGAGAGCCCGTCGAACCCGGTAACCAAGGACGGTTCCGTTCTTGATTAATAGGGTCGTTGTCGCCCAGCATATCCTCGTCCGTACGCGCTTGTTCGCTCCGTGCTCGGCTCATAGTAAGGGATACACCTGATTCGCCCTGACGTTCCCAATGCAAACTGTCTGATATGTGTTGATCACTGACATCCCGGCGCTCACTTTTACGACGAACACTCACGTTTTGTCGTTGCCGCTGCTGCCAATCGAGCTTGTGTTGTGACCCACGTCGACTTTCATTCTGCCGTTGCAGCCTCTCACGCCGCCAATGAAGCTAACGTTGCCTCTCACGTTCACGCTCAAAGTCGCGTTGAATCCAAGCCGTACTGCTGACCCCACGTTCCTTCACTACGATGATATTCAAGACCGTAACTGGGCCGTTCACGATCACAGGGCCCGTATTCACGTTGCTCGTAGGGCCGATGGTAAAAGTTGTCACGTGGTGGAGAGTAACACATGAAATGTTCCCTATCCTCTTCTTTTGCCGTGCGCCGCAACGCGCATCGATCCCTAATTAACTGAGGCTGATTGACACCCGAAAGTCTATCATGATATTCTCGGTCACGACCACGCGCACTAGGATCTCTTCCCAAAATTTCGTCTCTTGCAAAAAAACTTCGTGCTCTGGAATCCCAAGAGCGGCTACGAGGCCCGCGATTGCGAAATTCTGAGCCGACATCCTAACTGCGAGAAAGCTAAATTATGTCTGAGTGGTGTAAGCGGCCCAGGCCTACAGGAGAACGAGTGAGAAAGGAGAAGAAAGAGGGAGAGAGAGAAAAACAGGAAGAAAAATCTACACTCTTTTGTTTGTTTTTTCGTTCCCTTGCCTTTAAACATTAGCTAATAAATCGTGTCTACACGCCCTTATGGTCTAGCGAAATGGCTTTCGCTATACAAGTGTTCTCCCTCGGAACCTCTAGAAATTTCCTTCCACAGATCGTCTTGGCAATTATAATATTATAAAATACTGCTAGAATATTACCCGAGTGAAAGAATAACAGCGACGAGAACACAAATCTTATGCAAAAACTTCCTCTTTATTTTGAAGAGCTGAATCATCAATCTCACTGCCCGGCGCTCAGAACAGCCAAAAAAAAAGAAAACGTCTGCCGAAAAAACGCCCCCTAAAAACCGGCGTTGCCAACTCATTCTTGCGGTTCCTTGAGCCGCAACATAGTCCACGTTTCCTTCTGGAAAACTTCATCATTTCTTCCTTGTTTCTTCTTGGTCATCAGCCTTTTCTTCCTCTACGGTTTGAGAAGACACAGTTTTACCACCGGCCGCCGATATTCTCCATCCTCCGTCTCTACTATTACGGTTTGGTTTCCGTCCATTTCAGCTTTGTAAGGTAGTACCTCAGTTACTCGGCCAGTTGGCCACTTATCACGAGGGTTCTTGTCGTCAACTATCAGGACTATGTCTCCAACTGCTATGTTGCGCTCCTTCTTTGTCCACTTCGTACGCTGAAACAAGGATGGCACATATTCTCGTAACCAACTCTTCCAGAATTGTTGAGCCAGTTCTTGGGCTCGTAGCCATCTGCGACGTGACAACCCTCGGGTATCGTCGAAGAGTCCGGGCGGAGAGTGCGGATGCGGCTGGCCGAGGAGGAAGTGATTTAGGGTTAAAGGTCCTCTGTTCTCTGGATGCCATCTCAGATGCGTGAGTGGTCTGGCGTTCAACATGGAGTCCACCTCCCTCAATGTAGTACTGAAAACTTCTTCTTGAACGGATTGCATGCCAGGAACTGCTTTAAGGGCGTTCTTAGCTGAATGGACGAGGCGTTCCCATACTCCTCCGAAATGTGGTGCAGATGGCGGTGAAAAGTGCCACTGGATCTTCATTTCTGCTGCTTTGCTGAAAATCTTGTCTTCCTTCTCCATAGCGCGCAATCCTTCTCGTAGCTTACGTTCACCTGCCACCAAATTAGTACCGTTGTTGCTGAAAACTTCTTTTGGTTGTCCCCGGATGCTCACAAACCGTCGTAAGGCCATCAGGAATGAATCCGTGTCGAACTGGACAGGCATTTCGGTGTGGACGGCGCGTGTTACGAGGCACGTAAAAATACCGTTTCTCCGTCCGCCGTCCTATCGCTATGTGAAGCGGCCCGAAATTGTCAACTCCAACGTGTGTAAACGTCGGGAGATCCGGGGTTACCCGAGCCGCGGGAGTGGGGCCATGAATGGTTGCACTGGTTTGGAAAATCTTCGTCTGCAGCCCATGCATTTTCTCACTTCGTCGTGCACCGCTCTGCCTCCTCGTATAATCTCTCAAAATCTTGATTGTACCTCTTACAGGGTTCGGTCGATTTGAGAATGAAAACACCTCTCGTGTGCGTCCTTGATCACGAGATTCGTAAGTGGGTGACGATGTGGTAACAGCATCGGGTGAATTGCATCTTGATCAATCGGCGTCCTTTCTATCCGCCCACCAACGCGGAGCACTCCAAACTGGTCCAAAAACGGGGAAAGCTTGAGAACGTTCGATGTTCTGGGAATACATCGACCGTTATGAATGGCGTCAATTTCGGCTTGGAAATGTCCCTCCTGCACGCGCCGAACGCACTTCTCTAACGCCCTTCACAATCGGGCTACGGTTGGTTTCTCTGAAAATCCGTCCATCTCTGCTACGCTCCTTTCCAGTGCTGTAAGGCTTGTTGAGGTCTCAATTAGCCGGTCAATTCTGCTCTCGGCGGCGGTTACTGCTCTTATGTGGACGGGGTGCATTTCCTCCAAATCCGGGCCCTCCGGTAGCTGGCCATTGTTGATTGGCCACTTTGATGGATGCTCTCGTAAAAAACTGGAGCCCTGGAACCAGCGTTGATCTGCGTTTAACTCTGTAGCGTAGATTCCACGGCTTCCGTCGTCGGCAGGATTTTGCGCTCCCGGCAAGTGGCGCCTCTCCGATGAGTTTGACCCTTCACGAATTTCTTCCTTGCCGTTTGCAACGAATGCACTATACAGTGTGGCCTCGGTACGCAGCCAATGAAGCACTGTGCTCGAGTCTGTCCACCAAGTTACAGAGTCAATATTCACTTTTAAGGTTCGCTTAGTTCGTATTCCCAGTCGGTATCCAAGAATCGCACCCATTAGCTCCAGGCGCGGAATTGTTTGCTGCCGAACTGGAGCCACCTTTGCACGGGCGGTAACTAGACTCACTGCTGTAGACGACCTACATTGTGCTCTCAGGTAGACGACTGCTCCGTAGCCGCGCGTTGAGGCGTCACAAAATGTGTGTAGTTGGTATGTAGTCAGAGCTGGGTCAAAGTCGAGCGGGCGTAGGCTCCTCACTACTCGCAGAGCTTGTAAGGCGTTTAGTTCTCCAGCGAAGGTGTACCATCGTTTCAACAGGCTCTCGGGTAGGCGGTCGTCCCATCCGATCTTCAACTTGTCCGCTTCGCCGTCGTATCGTCCATACCGCAAAATATCTTGTAGTAGTATTTTGGAGATCAGAGTGACACAAGCTAGAAACCCCATCGGGTCGAAAACACTCGATACTGCGGCCAGTATCGACCTCTTGGTCTCCGTGCCGTCCGTCTTGTTGAATGAAAACGTAAAAGTGTCAGTTTCTCCGTGCCATAGGAGCCCTAGCGTTCGTTCGATAGGGAGGTTGTCCAAATCCACGTTCAGCTCCGGTTGAGCCCGCTTCTCAGCAGGAAAGGCTTGCCACACCTCTCGCGAAGACGTCATCAGGTGAGTCAGTTCAAAACCACCCTTTTTCAACAATTCTCCCATCCGTCGGCAACAGTCGATGGCAGAGGCAGCGTCGTCGAAGGAGTCTAAATAGTTGTCGACGTAGAAATTTTCAGTCACCTTGTGCGCTATATCGCTGTACCCAGGGTTATCCTCTGCTGTCCGACGCAGTACGAAAGTGCAAGAAGTGGGAGAGGAAGCAGCTCCGAAATTTTCTACCATCATCTGGTATGCTACGGTTTGGCCTTCATCTCCTGGCCGTCTCCACGGGAAACGAAAAGCCGGCTGGTCCTCTTCTCTCACTTGAACTTGAAGGAACATCTTTGCGATGTCCTTCGAAACGGCATACGGTCGCTCCCTAAATTGAAGAAATAGGTCGTGTAGGTTGGTAAGGAGCAGCGAGCCTCTTAACAGTGCGTCATTTAGGCACACCAAGCCGTGTTTTCTCGCGGCATCGAAGACCAGTCTTTGTTTTTCGGGCTTATTCGGATTCGTCACTAGGAAGTGGGGATTACCAAGTTCTTCCGTTTGGCCTCTAAGCTCAATCGCCTGGCGAATCCAGCCTCGATCACACTTGTGTAGCGTCGAGCGAACTCCATGTCACTGCGGAAACGACACTCCGTTGCGAAAAGTCGACGCAGAGCACTTGCGCGATTGTTTGGCAACTGCACCATTTCGGACCGCCACGGTAGACCGATCTCGTATCTGTCACCAACGTTCCGGATTGTTCGATTAAGTGTTGACAGTGCCAGTCCTTCCCGCTCCGCCAAATACTCCTTCTGCTCTAGTCTTGATCCAAACGATTCGAAACGCCAGAACTGTTCAATAACGTCTGATCCTCCATCTCCATCAATTTCGATTTGGCGACATTGGGGGGAGTCCATCTCGCTCGATCTGGCAGGAATTTCTCCCAAGACGGTCCATCCGAAAGGCGTTAGCACTCCGTACGGTCCTCGTTCCTTCGGTTCTCGAATATCCAGCTGTCTCAGGGCTCCTACCACGTTTGCTCCAATAAATACTCCAACTAGTCTGGAGTCGAAAACACCAAGGTCCAAGTCTGCCAAGTGTGTCAATCGGGTTCTTTCCTTTGTCCAGTCTACATACTGCTCCACCAGCTGAAGCTTCGGGACGATCATCACACGCGCCACTTCAAATGAGACTGCTGAAAAACGCGAAGCGATCTGGCAGTTTGAGAGCCGTATCTGTCGTAGGGGCCCTTTTAATTTCAACTCCTTGGCTAATTCTTGTGTAATGAGTGACGTCTCACATCCAGTGTCTAACAGGGCTAGGGTCTCTATTGCGAAGTTTCTATTCTTAACTGTAACTCGAACAAATGGGGAGATCGTTATCCATTCTTCGCATGAGGCTCTGATCCAAGCCACGAGCGAATTCGTTGATAGTCACGACCTGTCGTTTGTCTTCCCGGAAAATTTGTTGCTGGCGACCTTGTTCGCTCCATGTCGATGTGTATGGTGCTTTCCCATGCAGAATCCTATTCCACATTTCTGGTCTACCTTCTTACAATCGTTGCTGTTGTGATTTAGCCCCAGGCAACGGAAGCAATTTCGGATGTCGTAGATGTATTGGGACGTCTGAGCAGGTGACAAACTGATGAACTTTGGGCATAAGGCCAGGCGATGCCAAGGTTCAGCATTACAAAGGTCACACGCAGCATGCCAAGGTTGGACACGCTCGCCTCCTCGATAGCGTTGATGGTCGGAAAGGGGTTCGATAAACCTTGTATTCACACTGAATACAAGTATATTTGGTCCTGTTTACATGTAGAAGTATAAACTCATAATAAAACAGTGTATTCACATTGAATAAAAGTATATTTGATCCTGTTTAAATATAGAAGTAAAAACTCGTGGTATCACAGTGTATTCACATTGAATACAAGAATATTTGATTCTGTTTACATGTAGAAGTACAAACTCATAATATAACAGTGTATTCACATTGAATACAAGTATATTTGATCATGTTTAAATATAGAAGTAAAAACTCATAATATAACAGTGTATTCACATTGAATACAAGTATATTTGATTCTGTTTACATGTAGAAGTAAAAACTCATAATATCACAGTGTATTCACATTGAATAAAACTATATTTGATCCTGTTTACATATAGAAGTAAAAACTCGTGGAATCACAGTGTATTCTCAATGAAATACAAGTATATTTGATCCTGTTTACATATAGAAGTAAAAACTCATAATATAACAGTGTATTCACATTGAATACAAGTATATCTGGTTCTGTTTACATCTAGAAAAAAAAACTCGTGGTATCACAGTGTATTCACATTGAATACAAGTATATTTTATTCTGTTTACATGTAGAAGTATAAGCTTATAATATCGAAGTGTATTCACATTGAATAAAAGTAAATTTGATCCTGTTTAAATATAGAAGTAAAAACTTGTGGTATCACAGTGTATTCACATTGAATACAAGTATATTTGATTCTGTTTACATGTAGAAGTGTAAACTCATAATATAACAGTGTATTCGCATTGAATACAAGTATATTTGATTCTGTTTACATGTAGAAGTATAAACTCATAATATAACAGTGTATTCACATTGAATACAAGTATATTTGATTCTGTTTACATGTAGAAGTATAAACTCATAATATAATAGTGTGTTCACATTGAATACAAGTATATTTGATCCTGTTTACATGTAGAAGTATAAAATTATAATATAATAGTGTATTCACATTGAATACAAGTATATTTGATCCTGTTTACATGTAAAAGTATAAACTCATAATATAAAAGTGTATTCACATTGAATACAAGTATTGTTGATTCTGTTTAAATGTAGAAGTATAATATCATAATATAACAGTGTATTCATATTGAATACAAGTATATTTGATTCTGTTAACATATAGAAGAATAAACTCATAATATAATAGTGTATTCACATTGAATACAAGCATATTTGATCCTGTTTACATATAGAAGTAAAAACTCATGGTATCATAGTGTATTTACATTGAATACAAGTATATTTGGTCCTGTTTACATATAAAAGTAAAAACTCGTGGTATCACAGTGTATTCACATGGAATACAAGTATATTTGATTCTGTTTACATGTAGAAGTAAAAACTCATAATATCACAGTGTTTTCACATTGAATAAAACTATATTTGATCCTGTTTACATATAGAAGTAAAAACTCGTGGAATCACAGTGTATTCTCATTGAATACAAGTATATTTGATCCTGTTTACATATAGAAGTAAAAACTCATAATATAACAGTGTATTCACATTGAATACAAGTATATTTGGTTCTGTTTACATATAGAAGTAAAAACTCGTGGTATCACAGTGTATTCACATTAAATACAAGTATATTTTATTCTGTTTACATGTAGAAGTATAAACTTATAATATCGAAGTGTATTCACATTGAATAAAAGTAAATTTGATCCTGTTTACATATAGAAGTAAAAACTTGTGGTATCACAGTGTATTCACATTGAATACAAGTATATTTGATTCTGTTTACATGTAGAAGTGTAAACTCATAATATAACAGTGTATTCGCATTGAATACAAGTATATTTGATTCTGTTTACATGAAGAAGTATAAACTCATAATATAACAGTGTATTCACATTGAATACAAGTTTATTTGATTCTGTTTACATGTAGAAGTATAAACTCATAATATAATAGTGTGTTCACATTGAATACAAGTATATTTGATCCTGTTTACATGTAGAAGTATAAAATTATAATATAATAGTGTATTCACATTGACTACAAGTATATTTGATCCTGTTTACATGTAAAAGAATAAACTCATAATATAAAAGTGTATTCACATTGAATACAAGTATTGTTGATTCTGTTTAAATGTAGAAGTATAATCTCATAATATAACAGTGTATTCACATTGAATACAAGTATATTTGATTCTGTTCACATATAGAAGAATAAACTCATAATATAACAGTGTATTCACATTGAGTATAAGTATATTTGGTCCTGTTTACATATAGAAGTAAAAACTCGTGGTATCACAGTGTATTCACATTAAATACAAGTATATTTGATTCTCTTTACATTTAGAAGTACAGTAGGTGCCAAAAGTATCCGAACACTTCGAGTATTCGGACCATTTTAGCATGGCTTCAAATGACGGAGGGCGCTTAGCGCGATTGCGAAAAAAAGGGATAAAAAACCCGTCTAAGTGCATGAAAATAATTTTGTGACCTAATAATAAACTAAGGTATCTAAAGAATTTTTTTTTTTATTTTTTTTACTTGTAGCCGCTAGCAGGCATATAAGTGCACAATTATCCGAACGCGGTGTTTTCCGCCGTGCTTCCTTATGGCACTACGTGTCTTCTTCATTATTTTTTTAATATACCAAATATAAGACTATCAAAGACTAACTAGGCTAATTAAAAGAGTTAGAAGTATAATCTCATAATATTACAGTGTATTCACATTGAGTACAATTATATTTGGTCCTGTTTACATATAGAAGTAAAAACTCGTGGTATGACATTGTATTCATATTGAATACAAGTATATTTGATTCTGTTTACAAGTAGAAGTATAAACTCATAATAAAACAGTGTATTCACATTGAATAAAAGTATATTTGATCCTGTTTACATATAGAAGTAAAAACTCGTGGTATCACAGTGTATTCACATTGAATACAAGTATATTTGATTCTGTTTACATGTAGAAGTATAAACTTATAATATAACAGTGTACTCACATTGAATACAAGTATATTTGATTCAGTTTACATGTAGAAGTATAAACTCATAATATTACAGTGTATTCACATTGAATGCAAGTATATTTGATGCTGTTTACATAAAGAAGTAAAAACTCGTGGTATCACAGTGTATTCACATTGAATACAAGTATATTTGATCCTGTTTACCTATAGAAGTAAAAACTCATAATATCACAGTGTATTCACAATGAATACAAGTATATTTGATTCTTTTCACATATAGAAGTATAAATTCATAATATAACAGTGTATTCACATTGAATACAAGTATATTTGATTCTGCTTACATGTAGAAGTATAAACTCATAATATAACAGTGTATTCACATTGAATACAAGTATATTTGGTCCTGTTTACATATAGAAGTAAAAATTCGTGGTATCACAGTGTATTCACATTGAATACAAGTATATTTGAGTCTGTTTACATGTGGAAGTATAAATTCATTATATAACAGTGTATTCACATTGAATACAAGTATATTTGATCCTGTTTTCATATGGAAGTAAAAACTCATGGTATCACAGTCTATTCACATTGAATACAAGTATATTTGATCCTTTTTACATATAGAAGTAAAAACTCATAATATCACAGTGTATTCACATTAAATACAAGTATTTTTTATTCTGTTTAAATGAAGAAGTATAAACTCATAATATACAGTGTATTCACATTGAGTACAATTATTTTTGGTCCTATTTACATATAGAAGTAAAAACTCGTGGTATGACAGTGTATTCATATTGAATACAAGTATATTTGATCCTCTTTACATATAGAAGTAAAAACTCGTGGTATCACAGTGTATTCACATTGAATACAAGTATATTGGATCCTTTTTACATATAGATGTAAAAACTCATAATATCACAGTGTATTCACAATGAATACAAGTATATTTGATTCTGTTTACATATAGAAGTATAAACTCATAATATAACAGTGTATTCACATTGAATACAAGTATATTTGATCCTGTTTACATATAGAAGTAAAAACTCATACTATCACAGTGTATTCACAATGAATACAAGTATATTTGATTCTGTTCACATATAGAAATATAAACTCATAATATAACAGTGTATTCACATTGGATACAAGTATAATTGATTCTGTTTAAATGTAGAAGTGTAAACTCATAATATAACAGTGTATTCTCATTGAATACAAGTATATTTGATCCTGTTTCCATATGGAAGTAAAAACTCATGGTATCACAGTCTATTCACATTGAATACAAGTATATTTGGTCCTCTTTACATATAGAAGTAAAAACTCATAATATCACAGTGTATTCACATTGAATACAAGTATTTTTGATTCTGTTAAATGTAGAAGTATAAACTCATAATATAACAGTGTATTCACATTGAGTACAATTATATTTGGTCCTGTTTACATATAGAAGTAAAAACTCGTGGTATGACAGTGTATTCGTATTGAATACAAGGATATTTGATATTGTTTACAAGTAGAAGTATAAACTCATAATAAAACAGTGTATTCACATTGAATAAAAGTATATTTGATCCTGTTTACATATTTTAACGCGGGGAGTTACTTGAAGACCCGGGTAGTGACTAAGACACGTTTATTCACCGTAAACGTACATAACACTACACCAGATATAAGTAGACTGGGGGCACAGCAAGGGAAACGTACGAGTATTTATGCACTTATGTGAACAGCAGCTACCGGGGAAAATATCCGCTGACAAGACTGCCGGACATCTCGGGTAGAGTTGCAGTCAATAACTGATACAGGAGCGCCGGACGTGACAACTAGTCCATGGGGCCTCAATAACCGTGACAATATAGAAGTAAAAACTCGTGGTATCACTGTGTATTCACATTGAATACAAGTATATTTGAGTCTATTTACATGTAGAAGTATAAACTTATAATACAACAGTGTACTCACATTGAATACAAGTATATTTGATTCAGTTTACATGTGGAAGTATAAACTTATAATATAACAGTGTATTCACATTGAATACAAGTATATTTGATCCTGTTTACATAAAGAAGTAAAAACTCGTGGTATCACAGTGTATTCACATTAAATACAAGTATATTTGATCCTGTTTACATATAGAAGTAAAAAATCATGGCATCACATTGTATTCACATTGAATACAAGTATATTTGATTCTGTTTACATGTAGAAGTATAAACTCATAATATAATAGTGTATTCCCATTGAATACAACTATTTTTGATCCTGTTTACATATAGAAGTAAAAACTCATGGTATCACAGTGTAATCACATTGAATACAAGTATATTTGATTTTGTTTAAATCTAGAAGAATAAACTCATAATATAACAGTGTATTCACATTGAATACAAATACAGTCATGCTTGCGAGTTTCTTTAGCAGGCAAATGGGTCTATATCCTTTCATTTTGTTTTGATGGAAGGGATACTATGGTGCCTACCATACTCTCGTTTTCTTTCCATTCTTCTCTTCCTCTACGTTTCGGTTAATTTTCCTACATTTAATGTTGCACCTTTTTCGCGGGTTGCAAAGAAAGAGTTTACATGTAGAAGTATAAACTCATAATATAACAGTGTATTCACATTGAATACAAGTATATTTGATTCTGTTTACATGTAGAAGTATAAACTCATAATATAACAGTGTATTCACATTGAAAACAAGTACATTTGATCCTGTTTATATATAGAAGTAAAAACTCATGGTATCACAGTGTATTCACATTGAATACAATAATATTTGATCATGTTTACATATAGAAGTAAAAACTCATAATATCACAGTGTATTCAAATTGAATACAAGTATATTTGATTTTGTTCACATATAGAAGTATAAACTCATAATATAACAGTGTATTCACATTAAATACAAGTTTTTTTTATCTGTTTTAATGTTGAAGTATAAACTCATAATATAACAGTGTATTCACATTGAGTACAAGTATATTTGGTTCTGTTTACATATAGAAGTAAAAACTCGTGGTATCACAGTGTATTCATATTGAATAAAAGTATATTTGAATCTGTTTACATGTAGAAGTATAAACTCATAATAAAACAGTGTATTCAGATTGAATAAAAGTATATTTGATTCTGTTTACATATAGAAGTAAAAACTCATGGTATCACAGTGTATTCACATTGAATACAAGTATATTTGATTCTGTTTACACGTAGAAGTATAAATTCATAATATAACAGTGTATTCACATTGAATACAAGTAAATTTGATCCTTTTACATATAGAAGTAAAAACTCGTGGTATTACAGTGTAGTCACATTAAATACAAGTATATTTGATTCTGTTTACATGTAGAAGTATAAATTCATAATATAACAGTGTATTCAAATTGAATACAAGTATATTTGATTTTGTTCACATATAGAAGTATAAACTCATAATATAACAGTGTATTCAAATTGAATACAAGTTTGTTTGATCCTGTTTACATATAGAAGTAAAAACTCATGGTATCACAGTGTATTCACATTGAATACAAGTATATTTGATTCTGTTCACATATAGATATATAAACTCATAATATAACAGTGTATTCACATTGAATACAAGTTTTTTTATTCTGTTTCAATGTAGAAGTATTAACTCATAATATAACAGTGTATTCACATTGAGTACAAGTATATTTGGTCCTGTTTACATATAGAAGTAAAAACTCGTGGTATCACAGTTTATTCATATTGAATACAAGTATATTTGATTCTGTTTATATGTAGAAGTATAAATTCATAATAAAACCAGGGTTGTTACGGTTGCTCAACGCCATAAGAGCTCTTTACATTGGAAGACGTCCTAGTTTTTCAAAGGGGAGGAGCCTTTCTTCATGTGACGTCAATTGCCAGCAGCCAATGGGAATAGAACTTAAACTCGTTCTTTTCGCCATCTAGGTAACGAAAATAAAACAAAGTTTAGCTCAGTGACGGTTAGTGTCAATCTACCTAAGGAAACATGGCGGCGTCGGTAAAGCTTGTTGGATTTTGTTTTATTTGTAAAGTTATTTACGACAAGGAAAACCAGAAAGTTTCCACATTTGGTGTAAACAAAACTAATTTGGAATCTTGGCAGCAAAAAGTAGGCGGAATTACTGTTGGGGACAGATTGTGTGAAAAACATTTTGCTCCACATGATGTTATTAAAGGATCTTTTGTGCTGGACTATTTTTGTCCTTACAAAAGGTGGAGGCTTGCTGAAAATGCAATCCCACAATACTTCCTCAGTAAGTTTACAGCGTGTTTTTCATTTTAATTACAATGTATTAATGATCTAATTTGTTTTCAGCATCACAGAAACCAAAGAAGCGTAAAGCACTAGTCGACAAAATTGAAAATTTGTCTGGATTTAAAACAAAGCACAGTAAGTAACAACTATTCCTAAAAAACCTATTCAACTGTTATATATAATGTGTTTTTCTACAGGAGATGCAAAGGTTATTCCAAATCAGTCTCCCAGACTAACAACCAGACCAAAGCAGAAAACAACCAAGAAACCCGCAGAAGAAACAATAATTATCAATCAAGATACGGCAAGTGCTGCATCACCTCATTGTATTGGTAGTTCCCCTACATTTGGTAAAGTAAATATTCATTTAATTTAAATATAATTAATAGACATTGTTGCTTACGGGCTAATGGAAATTGATGCTGTTGGTGGAGATCTTAGAATGGAGACTACGATAAATATGGATTCCATTATATCATCATCAGTCCAACTAGACACTGATGATGTCGTATTTGATCCGTCTCTTTCATTGTTTTGTTCCTCTCTGTCAACGTCAGGTAGTATCATCATTAGGAATTAAAATTTTTGTAATTTTTTTAAAATATTGTTCTCATATTCTTAGCAGGTGTGACTGTGTATTAACCTAGTTCATCAACGACCAACAACCAATCTTTTGAAGATGTCTCTGCCCTCGGTATACAGCACACAACCCTAGCAAATATCTTGCGGGGCAAAACCAGTTTTTCCCGGGTATTTTTCACCAGTTTTAAGATGAAACCCCGTGGTTTACCCCTGGTGAATAACCGCTTGTTTGCGTGCGGAAAACGGTTTAAAACTAGTATTTATAACCGTTTTAGAACCCACCTTCCATATAATACTGAGAGGTAGTACAGTGAGCAAAAAGGTGAAGAAAATCGGTATTTTACTGGTGGTAACTACGATTTATAAACCAACCTTCCGTAAGAAAAAAAGAGGTAACACAGCGAGCAATAAGGTGAGAAAAACCGGTAATTTTCTGGTAGTAACTACGACTTATGAACTAGAATTTAAAAATGGTTCCAGGTACCCTACTTTTTAAAACTACTGAGCTTCCCCTTCTTTTTCAGATAGTTTACTATTAAGTTAAAAAGACGAAAATGGAATTGAGAAACCATCAGCGTTTATTGCGTTTTGTCTTTGTATATGAAACAACCTTAAATAAAACCAAAGTACGAGTAACTGCGAAAGGCAATAAATTATAAAATGACAATTTTCTGACTTTAGAACGACATTGGCAAAGAATAAACGTCAATTCAATAGGTTTGAAACGGTGTTGAATCTTCAATTACAAAGATCTGGTGCTCGAGCAAAAGCAGGCGGAGGTCTAAAATTAACAACTTCTTTTTCTAGAATAGTCATGTAGTTGTAGAGAATAACCGCGTCACTGTCATCATTTGCATTTGGAAGCTGAGGAGCATCTGCTGACGCATCCGTCTCCAAGGCACCTGGCACATTATTCTTCTTCCTGTAGTTTTTGGCATTGTATTTCCGGCAGTTTTTAATCATTTCAATTAGCCTCCGATGATCAACATTTGCAGTGTTCCGCGAAAGATTAAAAATGTCGAGAGCAACTAAAATAGAAAAAAATAGAAGGAAATAAGGGCTGTATGTAAGCGCAAACAAAAGATGCTTACCTCCTATAACTGAAAGCATATTCATCAGACCAGAGAGTCCGGGCCTTAAGTCATTGACCCGACCAACACTACGCCACTGCATTTTCTGACTAGTTCCGTCACATAAAAACAAACGATATGCCTGGTTTACAAAAGCGCCTATTGATTTGGACGCCTTATATCGCTCAGATATGAAGAAAACCTGTGGAGAACATAAGATAAAAAATTAATTTTGAAATTTAAAAGAAAATGAACAGCTTCTAACCATGCTTATTGCAATTGTTTTGTCCGAGAGAGCTGTGTTGGTAGCAATGAGTTTTTCTACTGTATCGCAAGAAACAATTCCGAAGTTGGACTCCACGATCCATCTATGGTAGTTGGCGTGCTTGGTAGCTTTTAAGGGCAAATCATTTTTGAAAGACTCCTCCATTCTTTTAGAAACGGAATCTAACTTTTCGATTACTGTACTTCCAAGCCCATCGAGCTTCTTTTCTACTTGCTCAATGGCTCTCATCAATGTCTGAACGTCGAATGATGAAAATGCCTGAGATGACTGATAGCCATTCAATTGCAGGAGATCGCCACCTGTGCGAAAAGGTTTCAATAATATAAAAACACTTGAGAGAAGCACGAAAATGAGGTTCAATTACCGTTTGCCCATGACAATGGAGTGTCATTATTTCTGTTCAAGCTACGTGTGTAAACAGCATCCAACCTCGTGAACTCATCACAAGTAGGAAAAGATGGAGGACTTTCCAACTCTTTGTCATGATGGCCAACACCTAGCAACAACAAAATAGTCAATGGAATACGAAGTAGTAAAGTGACGAAAATAAAATTTACCAATATTCGTTGAACGTGTTATAACGTCGTTGTTTTGAGTGCCATTCAAATATGCCCCATGTCCACGAGTTTGTGTTTGTGAAATGGACGGCAAAGCGTTGGAACCCTGAATATCAATATTATTCCGATTCTGCTCTTCTTCATCTTGTACGTGGCCTGTTTGCAAATTGAGACGACATATAAACATCATATATACATTCATATATACATTCAATTAAATGAAAAAAAAATAATCACTTGTAGACGGTAAAGGTGCTCCATTGTTGACCATTCCACTTGCTTTGTTAATAGCTCCACATAATGCTGCTTCAGTTCTTGTGCCAACATCATGCGGTTGTGGACTAGGAATAACGGACGGACGAAGAATATTGCTGCCGTCACCACTGCTACCATGGGGCGCCGGTACAGCTGCATTCGAAACTGGCATGGATGAGTTGTTCAATGAAACCAACTCAGAGTTGGTGGTGATGTTGCCCACACAAGCTCCAACATTTAAGTTCGTTGGGAAATTTTCGAAATCAAACGGGGTGTTCGACTGACAAGATCTTAAGCTTTGAGTCCTGATGGCAACAGCTGGATTGAGGTTGGAGCTGGACGATGGTGTCTCTATTAGAGAATTATTATTCGTTCTTCTTTCCTTGCCTTTTCCGGAAACCTTCTCTTCCAATGGACGCTTTTGAGCTGCCTTCCTTAATCCTCTGCCCAAAATACGATCACTGTCTGAAATAAAAGCGTCTGACAGTATGGGTTGACCATTAGCTGCAGCTTTGGCGGCCTTTATTGCTTTCGTAAATTTAACTGCATAAATAAACATTACGGTACAAACAGGTGTGTAGAAACAAATACATTAATTAACTTACCAACCTTGGTTTGGTTTAAAATGGCATGAATATCATATTCCATCCACGACTCGAATGGTATTTGGAATCTTCTGAATGTCTTCTCTCCCCAGTCAATCGGACTTTTACCCCCAACTGTGAATCTGGGTTGAGGATAAAGTAGATATTCCATGTTGCTCGAAATCCATCCAGTTGGGATAATACTGTGCACTTGTCGCTGTATGCGGTTTTCTCCACATTCCAGTGTGGTAACAATGAAAAACTTCACTTCACTCGATGAGTTACCTCCAAGTGGATGACTACCAACTTCAGGCAAAATTTCATTGTACGTTCCCTTCCAGAATTGCTGAATTCTTCCAACCTGAGATAGAAATCATTAGTTACAGTAAAGTGAACAAAAGTATTATCTTTCTAAAATTTCAAAGAAAAAGACCTGAAATGTTTCTTCGTCAGATGAAAACGAATCATCTTGGGGTTCATCACTGTCACCAGAGGATGCCATCTTCAATATAAAACGCTATATTATCCTGAAAAAGAACCATTAAGAAGTTAATTAACTGATTAGTTCTGCAATCACGTGTGAAACATGTGATTACCACGTGAGAAATTCACAAAAATCGAATGACGGAAAAAAGTAAAAATCAAACATGAAATATGTCATCTCACAATCAATTTAAATTTTGAAACGTGAAGTTTAAAGCACAAATCACATATTTCGGTGAAATTTTACCTGAAAAATCGTCGAATTAGGTACTTAGAAAAATCACGAAATTTGAAATCGAAAGCAGGCTTAGGAACACACAAGTTTGCCACTACGTCACAAAATGGAGTTTCTGCACGCCACCGTTACTGAGAGATCTGGCATCTTCTTTATTATTTAAATCGGATATGAAATCCATTAAGTCTTGATGAATAAATTTTTAATAAATTACTGCATTTTAGTTCGATATAAGAATAGGAAATATGAATTGAAACAGATAAATCCAATCAGTTGGTCAAACGTAAGTGGCAACAATGATCCCTAGGAATGTAGCAGACGCTTTTCATTTTGTGGAGCGCATGACAGTCACGTTTTTCTTTCTTCCTATTCTGTGCTAAGTTAGGTTTTTTGCAGTTTTGAACTAGAATAGTTGTGTCAAATGTCCGAGTTGTTACCGTTCAGTGATGTTCAAACTAATCAAATACTGTTGATTGCTGGATACTTTAAACGTGAGCCCAAGAAGAAGGCTGGTAACGTAACAGCGGAATATTCAAGAATCTTACAAAGAAAAGCACGAAAGTACATCGACGAGTGGCTTATGAAAGGTGTCCCACCAGTTACGTTTGATAAATTAGCAAGATCAGCACCATGGATTTTTGAAAAGTTTGAGTTGACGAAGTCTGTAGTTCAAGAAAACATATCCACCCAGCCATGTCAATCGACATCAAAGCCAACACCTGTTCCAGGAAACACAACTACACTTAATGGTAACCCAATCTAGTACCGTTTCCTTACATTATTTATTATTAACAACATATACTTCATTAGGCTACCATACATCGCAGGATACTTATGGACAAGAAGGTGGAACGTCACACATTGCTGAACTGTTGTTTAGTGAAGATGATGATGATGATGGAGATGATACGTCACATGAATTTGAAGGAATGCCAGCTAATTTTTTATGTGGTGGAGAGTATTTGGAAAAAACACTGACTCTCAAGAAAATTTTACAGCATTTTGCAGTGTCAACGAATCAAAAGAAAAGTCATATGACATACTTGTTGAAACTGTTGATTGAATATCAGCCTCTTCCAGCCTACGACTCATTGCCAGCTACAGGCCAGCAGTTACTTTATATAGATGGGAGAGATGTAGTGAATCAAAGAAGCGCACAAACCTTGACATCGTCACAAACACCTAGCTCTACTGAACAACCGACGAGAAAAAAAAAGAGAAAACCGATGCCTTTACCCCCTGTTATAAATTTGGACGACGAGGGCAATTGCCTATACGTACACTTTGGGCTAGAAAACGCATTATGTGGTGATTCTGTTGGCATCTATTTTAAACACGCGGATATCCTCCAGTATGCTTGGCATCTATAGGACAAATCCTGAAGCTTTGCCCTTTTGTTTAAGAAACAAGGTAATTTTTGTTTTTATTTGATGAAACAGTTGGCAAAAAGTCGTTTATTTCTGATCTCCTTTATTTCGTTTTCCTAGATTTACAAGATGGATAAGAAAGTTGAAGTGGAGCAGGCCAAAGCATTTCTTCAAGGTCGTCGCTTGGATGACACGGACAACGCAGTTTTGATCTCTCGTCATGTGACACACTTTGAGGTGGATTTAAGTGCGGATGGAGTTCAGTTTTTCGACAATTCAGAACAGTCTGAATGCATCCCTATCTGTATGATAGTCCATTCAGTGAGTGAGTCTACTGATCTATCCAAGTGCAAGCGTATTTTACTTAAAGTGCGAAAACCTGTTATTATTGGCGTTGCTCATTGCAAAACAAAACCAGACGTGAAGAAATTCCTTGCCCCTTTGATTCAAGAATTAGTGCGACTTGATCCGACGAATCTGGATGACCAAGTTACTGCTGGTCGACAATTTACAGTGTCAATTCGGTGCATCATAGCCGATTGGCCTATGCGATCGTATCTTAAACGAATAAAAGGACATTCAGGATATTGGTCCTGCGAACGCTGTATTCAGGAAGGTGTACGATGCATTCATCATCCCACAGTGCCACTGAAATCAGGAGAAGAGCCGAAAACTAGTATTCAATTTTTGGAACTGAACGCCCCCCCAAGAACTGATGAGGATTTTTTGTCATATTGTGAAAGCGATGAAAGTAGAGATAACCACATAACTAATGTTAACGATATAAGTCCATTTGTTGAATTGAATGTTCCAATGGTTACTGCATTCCCCATTGAACCGATGCATACAATGTATGCATGTTGTTTTGGCAGATTACTAAAGGGAATAGTATCAGTTCAAAAGGAGGGTAAAATAAGCAAAAATCTTTTGTCTTTAATAGATTCGAGACTGCGACTTTTCAAAAAGTGCAAGCCATTTGAGTTTGACAGATACCTTCGATCACTTAAAAATTGCGTAAACAAGTATAGGCATCATGAATTAAGAGATTTGTTGATGTACTTTCTTTTTCCAGTATTTAGTGGCATTTTGAGTGAAAAACAATTTAACAACTTAATGTTGCTTCAATATGCGATGCTCTTAATGGGAGGTTTTAGCCCAAACCCGGTACCAAAAGAGGATGCCTTGCGAGCATCGTGTGTTTTGAAATTTTTTGTTCAGCAAC
This sequence comes from Daphnia magna, assembly GCF_020631705.1. NCBI lineage: Eukaryota > Metazoa > Arthropoda > Branchiopoda > Diplostraca > Daphniidae > Daphnia > Daphnia magna. The sequence continues at coordinate 9,564,819 of NC_059183.1, forward strand.
TTATCGATTTTGGCTATCCAATCAGGCCGACTACACACGCAGTTATTCATCTTCCGGAAGACGTTATTCATTTTGATTGTGGAATTGAATCTTTGAGTGCTTTCCCTTACGAAAATTTCTACAGATTCTTTAGAAACATTCTTTCTTCGGGAAATAAACCTTTAGAGCAGATAAGAAACAGATTAGTAGAAAGATCGAAGTATCTTTTGCCCACTTCTTCGGATGGGATGATCATTAATTCATCACAACAGCTTTTGTTGGGAAAAGAGCAAGAAATGAATTCTAGTAACAAGGTCGTTTTAAGTTTCAAAAATGGAAAAGGGCCCGATAAGGAGAAAAAAATCACGTTCCGCGATTTCGTTTTATCAAACAAATTCCCTAACAATGTTGCTCTAATGAAAAACGGAAATGTAGTCGTCTGTTCTGATATCATCGAAAATCCCCCGAAAGTAAAGTGTTGCTCATCATTGGTTCCAAATTTTCCTTAAAAGAAGATGCGTTCCATTATCCTTATCCCTCATCTACCTATGGAACTCATATTGTTTCTAAACTTGAAAATAGAATAGGTGAATGGAATTTAAATTGCTTACAGGGGAAAATGTACGCATTGCCGCATAAATTAAGTGATTATAATGATTTGCCAGACATTAGAACAAGCACTTGTAAGTGGTTTGTAACTCCTATTCGTCACACACTGCCTATGTAAATTTTCTCCTGTCAAATAATACATAAGTTCTACTGTTTCTTACAACTCCAGGCGATTTATGTTTACATTCTTTTAAAAATCAAGCAGCATTTTCAAATTTTAAAGCAAGATTCTGATCATATGAATCTGCTGAGCACGTTGAGGAGCATTCTCATGAGTTGTATCTCATTTTTACAGGGATGGGTCTCATAACAAAAAAAGGACGGTGGAAAGAACCAGTTAAAAACTGAGTAAAACACGGTGAATAAAACCCGTTTCTCAAAATGATAGTGAAGGGGAAAAATACCCTTTTTTAACGGAAAAGTGAAGGTTCTTAAACAGTGGAAATCACTGAAACTGAAAATTTACCACGTTTAAGTACTAGGGAAATGATGTTGACTCATCAGTAGATTCCTTTCCTAATACTGATGACAGTGGAGATGTTTTCCCATCTTCTGCATTGGCTAGTGCAAATACGTTAACAACAGGTATCACGAGTTCATTTCCAATATTTAAAAAATTAGTTGTATAGTAATCGTCGTTTACTTTTTGGCAGCCTCTAATGTAGATCACCTCATTACTGATTTGCCAGGCACGCCAATGCTGTCATCTCATCAACAAACTTCTCGTTTCGGAAATGGTAAGTTATATTTCATTCGTGTTATAGAGCACTCATTAGTCATTACTGCTTGTTCCCATTAATTGAATAACACTTTCTTTCGTTTTTAGATGGCGTTACAAAAAAAACCATTCACGATAGACGTAGTTGCTTCGGATCGCAAAATAAAAGCTGCAGCACTTGTAAGAAGTACGTTTCAGCGACCCATCGCAACTTTCGGTCCACACAAAAGTTGTTCTGTGCACGTTGTCTCCCTCGTGTTGCCAGTGTCGTACGTCAACTAGAAAAAAGCAAACGAAAACTAGCAGCAGTGCGGAAACAGCTTAAACGTACACAACAACTTTTGAAAGAGTCACTGGAGAGAGAGAACGTAAGGCAATTTTATGTCATATCCTAATGACGTAATTTTGATCACGTTTTTCTTGTTATAGGAAACGAAGTCAATTATACGTGCACTGAAATCGAACGTTGCAACATTAAAGAAGGATACACTGGAGGCTTCTATTGCCATTCTCCCACGTCAGGTGAATCATTTCATTTCCTTGAGAAAAAAAAAGAATTGATTTTATATTATCAATAGAACCGAATTCGTTTAGATAATGATTTCACACGGTACCTAACGACCAAACGCTGCCTGTGATTTGACCAAAAATTGAACAACGAAAAATATTTACATTACAACATTTAGTTACTTACTTTTTTAATTCCATGTTTTGGAACAATCGTAGATCCTTTTATATTCTAACTTTTTTTACTGTCTGAAACCAATATTTGACATTTTGTATTAATCATTACCAGTTTGAATACATTCATTTCTTAGATTCCCTTAATAATTTTATTTTTTATATAGCAACAAATCGTTGTTAGTGATGGAAATATGCCCACAGACTGGCTTCTATCTTTTGTATTCAACACACAAAAACATGAAACATGATTCACTTACATGAATGGGGCGAATCCAGATTAATGATGAGACACAAAGTGTATAATAGAACTCACTCAGAGTGTAATGCAGTGGAGTCACAGACTCTGCTGTATAGAGTACAAAAATCAAGTAAGTGAGGTGAGAGGGAACGGCGGAGTGATACAGAGAGAGGGAGGTTGCTAAACAGCAACTAGGGTTTGGCAACCCAGTACATTTTGCTATTTTTCAACAGTTAGGACTTTCATCAGAAAACGCCAGCTAGAGCTAAAATCAAAGAGTGGAAGAGCTCACGGAATAAAGTATGAAGCAAACTTTCTGATGCAGGCCCTGATGCTCAGAATGAAGTGCGCAAAGGCTTACCGACACATCCAAGCAGATGGCCTTCTTCCGTTGCCTTGTGCAAACACACTGCGAAGACTTTTAAGTTCGTCCGACTGCAAGTTTGGGTTCAATGAGCTAGCTCTCAAAAATATCATGAAAGCTTTGGACGGGAAGAAATCGTTTGAACGGTGGGGCTGCCTCCTTTTTGATGAAATGTCAATTCTAGCTGACCTGACGTTTGATGCAAAACTCCTCGAATGGCATGGCATCGTCGATTATGGGGAAAACATAAAGGAATCCTTCGAAAAGGGACTCGCTGACCATGCGTTGGTGTTCATGTTTAGACCTTACGAGGGAGACTGGGTCCAGCCATTCGCCTGCTTTGCTACTAAAGGAGCCGCTAAAGATGAAATACTTTACGAGCTCTTGGCTAAAGCAGTATGCCTCCTCCACAATCAACTCGCCATTGTGAAGAATTTCGTTAGCGATGGACATCAAGCTAACAAGAAGGTGGCTACTATCTTCGGCATCCGTACAGTTGAACCATGCAAAACTTATTTCCTTCATCCGATGGATGACTCGATCAAGATTTATTGGTTTGTTGACGTCCCGCATGCATTGAAGTGCGTGAGAAATCATATCTTAACTCATAAACAAGTCCAGGTTTGTGAAATTTAAAAATGTCTTTCTACTTTACTAAGTTTTTGTTACCATTACTGCTAAAAAAATTTTTAATAGTTTGCTGGAGAAATAGCAAACTATGAATTTTACTCTAGGCTTTACAAGCAAGAAAAGTTCAATGGGCTAAGACTAGCCCATCGTTTGACAGAATCGCACATTTATCCAACGAATTTTCAACGAATGAATGTTCGAAAGGCCGCGCAAGTATTATCTCGAACTGTCGCCATGGCCATAAGGCATTACAGAGGGAAAGAAGAAATAAAAAAGGATTTCAAAGGCAAATAAGAAAAATTATTACTGTTAATATAACATTTTATTAATTTTATTTTATCAATGGCAGGGTCAGATAAGACGGAAAGATTTACCAAACTCATGAATGATGTGTTTGATGTGCTCAATGGCAGATGTCCAGCTCAGGGAATAACAAAAGACAACTGGGAAGAGAAGAAGAAAGTTTTGAATGCCATGCTAACCGTATTGAAGCTCATTGAGGATATGAACCTCAGACAAGATCCTGACTTACCTGCCCAAATGTTTTGCTCCGATACTACTCTGAAGGCTTGGAGGACGGACATTTTAAGTACTATGTCATTGGTGAAGGAGATGTTCGATGCCGGATGTGAAACTGTGTTAACTGGTCGTTGGAACCAAGACCCCGTTGAAGTACTGTGAAAATTATAAAATTATTTTTTGTTTTATTATTAACTTTAGTCTTTTTTAGCGATTTTTTGGCATCGTTCGATCCGTCAATGATGCGCCAACGGCACACTCTTGGCTACAAGTGTTCCGAATCCTTTCTCTCTACCAGCCGACTAAAAGGGTGGTTAAAAATGCCAATATAGATGAGGGAGAAAAGGGGGAAAACATGCGAATCCTAGTCCAGTACAAAGAATGTCTACTTAAAAGATTTAAAGACAGCACTGAGTCTGCTGCCCAACTGAGACATTCCCTACGAGAGAAGATGGAAAAAGAACTTGTGATACGATACGTCGAGGAGCTGGAAGCAGATCCAAACTGTGATACCACTGAAAATAATTTAATTTATTACATGTGTGGGTACTTGTTGAATACTCGTGGGTGGGCCATTGAGTGTGAAGATTGCAAATCTAAAATGTTAACGACAGAAGAATATTTGCCACATCAATTTGAAGCCGCTGACTTCACTCTGTCCAGTACTCGTGGTGGGCTGAAATTAGCAACTCGAGCCATGTTCCAAACTTTTCGAGAAGTGGAGAGAATCATCAGGAGACATTTTCAAGACGGCCGCCACATATACTTGAGGGACAGCTACGAACTAGTCATTTAAAAGATTTGTGAACTTAATTTAATTCCTGTTTGTTGTATTGATGGCATTACTAGGTACCTAGTTTTGACAAATACGAATCGGTGCGGCTGATATCTTCCAGTTAACTATTTCCATTACAGCCGCTTTTGTTACACTTGACCAAAATGGACTATACTTTTAAAATAAAAGTGGCAATATCCGGGAGGTTACACACAGAGAAAAGCCGTGGCAATTTCTGTTTGTCAAAACTAGGTAGTAAAAACGAAACTAGGTTGCCACCAATAGTTTGTTGTAGTAACCAAACTGATACACTGCCTCATTTGATCATGGATTATATTCTAATTCGCTTCCATTTCGAATCCAAACGGTACCGTGATTTAACCCTTTCTAAACTAAAGTCTAATGTACATTCTAGCAAAAAGAAATCAACATGCGTAAATACAGCCTCCTTAAACTAAAATGTTAACACTCTTTTATTAATACTGTAATTTCTACATGTTGGAATTGGAAATCTGAAGCTTCCAATTTCGGTACACAAATATTACACACGTTGAACAACTTCTTCCATTATACAAAAATTGGAGAAAAAATTTGACACTTATGTCATGCGAAAAAGTTCAAAAATTTCCGCTTGGCGGCTCTGAGAACGTTTTTAATTTTCAGGACAGCCTCTTATGGGACTACCTCTTATGGAGTTGAGCAACCGTAACAACCCTGATAAAACAGTGTATTAACATTGAATAAAAGTATATTTGATACTGTTTACATATAGAAGTAAAAACTCGTGCTATCACAGTGTATTCACATTGAATACAAGTATATTTGATTCTGTTTACATGTAGAAGTATAAGCTCATAATAAACCAGTGTATTTTCATTGAATAAAATTATATTTGATGCTGTTTACATATAGAAGTAAAATTTCGTGGTATCACAGTGTATTCACATTGAATACAAGTATATTTGATTCTGTTTACATGTGGAAGTAAAAACTCATGGTATCACAGTGTATTCACATTGAATAAAAGTATATTTGATTCTGTTTACATGTGGAAGAAATACTCATGGTATCACAGTGTATTCACATTGAATACAAGTATATTTGATCCTGTTTACATATAGAAGTAAAAACTCATAATATCACAGTGTATTCACATTGAATACAAGTATATTTGGTCCTGTTTACATATAGAAGTAAAAACTTGTGGTATCACAGTGTATTCATATTGAATACAAGTATATTTGATTCTGTTTACATGTAGAAGTATAAACTCATAATAAAACAGTGTATTCAAATTGAATAAAAGTATATTTAATCCTGTTTACATATCGAAGTAAAAACTTGTTGTATCACAGTGTATTCACATTGAGTACAAGTATTGGTGGCAACCTAGTTTCGTTTTTACTACCTAGTTTTGACAAACAGAAATTGCCACGGCTTTTCTCTGTGTGTAACCTCCCGGATATTGCCACTTTTATTTTAAAAGTATAGTCCATTTTGGTCAAGTGTAACAAAAGCGGCTGTAATGGAAATAGTTAACTGGAAGATATCAGCCGCACCGATTCGTATTTGTCAAAACTAGGTACCTAGTAATGCCATCAATAAGTACAAGTATATTTGATTCTGTTTACATGTAAAAGTATAAAATCATAATATAACAGTGTATTCACATTGAATACAAGTATATTTGATTCTGTTTACATGTAGAAGTAACAACTCATAATATAACAGTGTATTCACATTGAATACAAGTATTTTTGATCCTGTTTAAATATAGAAGTAAAAATTCGTGGTATCACAGTGTATTCACATTGAATACAAGTATATTTGATTCTGTATACATGTAGAAGTAAAAACTCATAATATAACAGTGTATTCACATAGAATTCAAGTATATTCGATCCTGTTTACATATAGAAGTAAAAACTCATGGTATTACAGTGTATTCACATTAAATACAAGTATATTTGATTCTGTTTACATGTAGAAGTATAAACTCATAATATAACAGTGTATTCACATTGAATAAAAGTATATTTGATGCTGTTTACATATAGAAGTAAAAACTCGTGGTATCACAGTGTATTCACATTGAATACAAGTATATTTGATTCTTTTTACATTTGGAAGTATAAACTCATAATATAACAGTGTATTCTCATTGAATACAAGTATATTTGATCCTGTGTACATATAGAAGTAAAAACTTATGGTATAACAGTTTATTCACATTGAATACAAGTATATTTGATCCCGTTTACATATAGAAGTAAAAACTCATAATATCACAGTGTATTCACATTGAATACAAGTATATTTGATTCTGTTCACATATAGAAGTATAAACTCGTGGTATCACAGTGTATTTATAATGAATACAAATATATTTGATTCTATTTACATGTAGAAGTATAAAATCAAAATAAAACAGTGTATTCACATTGAATAAAAGTATATTTGATCCTGTTTACATATAGAAGTAAAAACTTTTGGTATTACAGTGTATTCACATAGAATACAAGGATATTTGATTCTGTTTACATGTAGAAGTATAAGCTCATAATATAACAGTGTATTCCATTGAATACAAGTATATTTGATTCTGTTTACATGTAGAAGTATAAACTCATAATATAACAGTGTATTTACATTGAATACAAGTATATTTGATTCTGTTTACATGTAGAAGTATAAACTCATAATATAACAGTGTATTCACATTGAATACAAGTAAATTTGATTCATATTAAATACAAGTATTGTTCATTCTGTTGGTGAATGAATATACATGTTTTCTCTTTCACAATTTCAACGAAATTTTATTGAGTAAAATTAAGTCGTTGACACACACGTAATTTACACTACCCACATTTTAACAGTTGGAAACGGGAGGAGAGTAGCCAAGCTGGTGCTCCACCGTCGGGAGTCCCTAAAAAAGAGAGCCCTTGCTACCTCTGCTCACGCTCCGAAGTCGAGTTCAAGCTGGTTAGCGGGAACATCGCCGGCTTTATTTTCGCCATTGTCAGAAATTACTACTGTAGTTTCCTCGATGACACACAGCTTGGACACAGAACGATGATAAACTCCTCCTTTATTTCGTACAAGAGCAGATCTCGGAATTCCGTCCTTTCCAGGGTAAATTTCATCGACGCGACTAATGGGCCATCTTCCTCTCGGTGTGTTCTGGTCGATAACGAGCACCAAGTCTCCCACTTGTATGTGTCGGCGATCAGCATACCACTTTTTCCTTTTGAGTAGGGAAGGAATTACCTCGGCGGTCCATCTTCGCCAGAAATGGTCTCCAATTATTTGAGCGTTTCTCCATCTTTTGCGGGAGGTTGGGCTGGACTCGTAGATTACATCGACCGGGATGCTAGGGTTAGCTCGGGCCAAAAGAAGATGATTAGGCGTTAGAACGGCCGGGTCGTTTGGATCTGTAGAGCATCTGCCAATGGGACGATCGTTCATGATAGACTCCACCTCGACTAAAGATGAGATAAGGACTTCGTCCGGGAACGAGTGATCTTGAAGAATAAAAAGAAGCACGTCCTTGGCTGTTTTAATGAGGCTTTCCCATGCCCCGCCGAAATGGGGGGCAGATGGGGGGGGGGGAAACGTCCACTCGATGGTTTGGGCGCCAAGTTCCGTTGCTGTAATAGTTTGATTCAAGCGTTCCAGTCCGGCCTTAAGTTCCTTTTCGCCGGAAGTCAGATTGGTTCCATTATCCGAATATACCATATCAGGCCGAATCCTTCGACGCGCAAATCTCCAAAAGGAGAATAAGCCATTTCAAAATGCACTGCTCGGGAAACCAGACAGATGAAAATGATTCCCCATCGTTTTTCGGTAGTAGAACGGTAGGTTAAAATCGGCCCAAAATAATCGATTCCGGTGTTGGAAAAGGCGGAATCTTTTGCAGTCAAAACAATTCTTAATAATGCTGTTTACGGAAGCTCTGCCTCGGGGTATCCAGTAGTTTTTGTGCACAGCAACGAGTGTCCTTTCGGCGGTCGCGTGTCGGAGAAACAAGTGGGCTTGTTGCACAATGAGTTTGGTCACGTGATGATTCGAGGGCAGTAATATCGGGTGCTTGATATCCATCGGCAAATTGCAATAGCCCAGACGACCACCCACACGAATACATTTTGCCTTCGAATCGATGAATGGTATCAGCGTGATTATAGATGAGTTGGGCTTTAGCTTCTTTCCCTTTTCCAGTCTCCGGTATTCCTTTCCATAGCTTTCTTGCTGAGCTATTCGGATGAGGATGACTTCGGCTTCTCTCATTTCGGAAATTAAAGGAAAGCGCTTTGATCTTCTATTTTCGGCTGAAGTGAAGCGGTTATGCTATTGGCCGGTGAGGACAAAGGATGAATGGTCGGCTGAAGCTGAGAGCGGAATACTAGCAGGTACATGAGCCGAATGTCCAGTAAGGTCAGAGGCCGGGTAGCTAGAAGCAGGTAAAGCGGTTGGTCCAACAGGTACATACGCCGGGTGGCCAGCAGTGACGGAAGTCGGTGGGCCAGCAGGTACATAGGCCGGGTGGCCAGCAGCAACGGAAGTCGGTGGGCCAGCAGCAACGGAAGTAGGTGGACCAGCAGGTACATAGGCCGGGTGGCCAGCAGCGACGGAAGTAGGTGGACCAGCAGGTACATAGGCCGGGTGGCCAGCAGCGACGGAAGTCGGTGGGCCAGCAGGTACGTAGGCCGGGTGGCCAGCAGCGACGGAATTCGGTGGGCCAGCAAGTACGTAGGCCGGGTGGCCAGCAGCGACGGAAGTCGGTGGGTCAGCAGGTACGTAGGCCGGGTGGCCAGCAGCGACGGAAGTCGGTGGGCCAGCAGGTACGTAGGCCGGATAGCCGGCAGCAACAGAAGTTGGTGGGCCAGCAGCGATGGAAGTTGGTGGGCCAGCAGGGGCAGAGGTTAGTTGGCCAGCAGTGATGGAAGTCGGTGGGCCAGCAGGTGCAAAACGCGGGTGGCCAGCAGCGACGGAAGTCGGTTGGCCAGCAGGTACATAGGCCGGATGGCCGGCAGCAACATAAGTCAGTGGGCCAGCAGGAACATAGGCCGGATAGCTGGCAGCAACAGAAGGGGGTGGGACAGCCGGCGGAACATAGGCCGGATGGCCAGCAGCAACAGATGTAGGTGGGCCAGCAGGTACATAAGCCGGGTGGCCATCAGCGACGGAAGTCGGTGGGCCAGCAGGGGCAGAGGTTGGTTGACCAGCAGTGATGGAAGTCGGTGGGCCAGTAGGGGCAAAACGCGGGTGGCCAGTAGCGACGGAAGTCGGTGGGCCAGCAGGTGCATAGACCGGGTGGCCAGCAGCAATGGAAGTAGGTGGACCAGCAGGTACATAGGCCAGGTGGCCAGCAGTGACGGAAGTCGGTGGGCCAGCAGGTACGTAGGCTGGGTGACCAGCAGCGACGGAAGTCGGTGGGCCAGCAGGTACGTAGGCCAGGTGGCCAGCAGCGACGGAAGTAGTTGATGAAGGTCTTGTCTGTAAATTACATGAGTGGCTACTGGCCGCATTACATGAAGAGTGGTTGCTGGAGACTAATTGAGTCGAGCCGTCTGCCTCTAAGTCATCGTCGGCGCCTTGCAAATCAACCTGCACGCTGTGCTGTTCATTTCTTATTATGATAGCATCACGTGAGCAGTGGGGTTGGTCAGAGGAAGGCGGACGAGTCCGTCTTCTTGTCCAGGTCTCTAGATCGGGAAATCGGTCAAAGGGTGGTCGCCATTGTGGTGTGGTCCACCCATAAAAAGCATCTTCCGATTGGACACGAGGTGTCAAGGAAATTGTATCTACTCGGGGTCTTACTTCTAAGTAGTTTTCAGCTTCGGTATCGTGTTGGCCGGGAGTGGAGGATGGCCTCGGAGGTGGTAGTGGTGGCGAGCGACCGAAATTTAAACTCGGGCTACCTGCATATCCGTTGATTCCTTGTAGCTCCAGCTGGTTCACGCGTAATCGGAGGTCGGTCCAATCCGGATTAGAAGTTGGGCGACGTTGTGATGGATGGGCCAATAACGGCACACGCTGTGAATGTATTGACGATACATCAGAAGGTGCCTCATCAGCTCTGCTGATTAGGTGCTCGTCAACCGTGTTGACCCAAAAATCGAGATTGATTTCGATCGAATTTATCCACGCAGAACTGGTCTCGTCGTCCGGGCACTCCGTAGTGTAACGAGTATTTGCATCGTAACATTCTTGATAGGCCGTGATGATGTCGTCTCTCCTATTCTTGATAGAAGTTCGGCTGCCGGGATCAGCCATTAGATCCCTCACTAATTTTATAGTTTTGGTGAAGCGTCGTTTGGCGTTCGCTCTTAGCATCTTCAATGCCCAGGAGTCATCAGTGGCCAAATCTTCTTCGCTTTCAGGGGAGTTGCCGGCCATTTTGCTGGATGAACGCGGATGAATTGGATTTTACGGCGTAGGTGGGGCTTGATCGGTGAGCACGGTCACCAGTATGATTAGGAACACCCACGTGCGAGATAGAGCGATACTATCGATACGATTTTGAACTACACGAGAAAGCTATACGGTTGGCGGGCCGCACGAATTGGGCCGACGCGATCAATAATCGACGGGCCACACGTGGTGGGCGTTGACGAATTTTACACGTGATGGGCCACACGAGTAAGGGCGGTGAAGTTACAATGCTCAAACGCGGCGGGCCACACGAGGTGGGGACCGACGTAGATGAACTAAGTTTTTTAGAAAGCAACAGAAAACGGAAACAAATGGCAATTGCACGGTATTGACAGTTACTAATTACCATTTGCCTGGGTCTTGCCACGTGGGACTTGGGAGAAAGAGAAGTGATCACTGGGACAGGCTTGTCGAGTCTTGTTCCCGGTCGATGCACCATGTTTATTCTCTTGGTGAATGAATATACATGTTTTCTCTTTCAGAATTTAAACGGGATTTTATTGAGTTAAAGTGAGTCGTTGACACACACACAATTTACACTGCCCACATTTTAACAGTTGGAAACGGGAGGAGAGTAGCCAAGCTGGTGCTCCACCGTCGGGAGTCCCGAAAAAAGAGAGCCTTTGCTACCTCTGCTCACGCCTCGAAGACGCCATCATGTAGCCTAGAGCTACTTGTCGCAAAGAGAGGGAGGGTGTGTAAGCAACAGGTAAATTGTTTATGCGACACCTAGGAAGGGGGGTTGGAAATTGACGTTTATCAATCGAGTTCAAGCTGGTTAGCGGGAACCAGTATATTTGATTCTGTTTACATGTAGAAGTATAAGCTCATAACATAATAGTGTATTCACATTGAATATAAGTATATTTGAGGCTGTTAACACATAGAAGTAAAAATTCGTGGTATCACAGTGTATTCACATTGAATACAAGTATATTTGATTATGATTACATGTGGAAGTATAAACTCATAATATAACAGTGTATTCACATTGAATTCAAGTATATTTGATCCTGTTTACATATAGAAGTAAAAACTCATGGTATCACAGTGTATTCACATTGAATACAAGTATATTTGATCCTGTTTGCATATAGAAGTAAAAACTCGTGGTATCACAGTGTATTCATATTGAATAAAAGTATATTTGATTCTGTTTAGATATAGAAGTATAAACTCATAATATAACAGTGTATCCACATTGAATACAGGTATATTTGATCCTGTTTACATATAGAAGTAAAAAGTCATGGTATCACAGTGTATTCACGTTGAATACAAGTATATTTGATTCTGTTTACATGTAGAAGTATAAACTCATAATATCACAGTGTATTCACATTGAATATAAGTATATTTGATCCTGTTTACCTATAGAAGTAAAAACTCATGGTATCACAGTGTTTTCACATTGAATACAAGAATATTTGATCCTGTTTACAGGTAGTAGGAAAAACTCATAATATAACAGTGTATTCACATTGAATACAAGTATATTTGATTCTGTTTACATGTAGAAGTGTACACTCATAATAAACCCGTGTATTCACCTTGAATACAAGTATATTTGATTCTGTTTACATGAAGAAGAATAAACTAATAATATAACAGTGTATTCACATTGAATACAAGTATATTTGATCCTGTTTACATGTAGAAGTAAAAACTCATTGTATCACACTGTATTCACATTGAATACAAATATGTTTGATTCCGTTTACATGGAGAAGTATAAACTCATAATATAACAGTGTATTCACATTGAATACAAGTATATTTGATCCTGTTTAAATGTAGAAGTATAAACTCATAATATAACAGTGTATTCACATTGAGTACAATTATATTTGATCCTGTTTACATATAGAAGTAAAAACTCGTGGTATCACAGTGTAATTGAATACAAGTATATTTAGTTCTGTTTCCATGTAGAAGAATAAAATCATAATATAACAGTGTATTCACATTCAATACAAGTATATTTGGTCCTGTTTACATATAGAAGTAGAAACTCGTCGTATCACAATGTATTCACATTAAATACAAGTATATTTGATTCTGTTTACATTTAGAAGTATAAACTCATAATATAACAGTGTATTTACATTGAATAAAAGTATACTTGATCCTGTTTACATATAGAAGTAAAAACTCATGGTATCACAGTGTATTCACATTGAATACAAGTATATTTGATTCTGTTTACATGTAGAAGTATAAACTCATAATATAACAGTGTATTCACATTGAATACAAGTATATTTGATCCTGTTAACATATAGAAGTAAAAACTCATAATATAACAGTTTAATCACATTGAATACAAGTGTATTTGGAACTGTTTACATATAGAAGTAAAAACTCCTGGTGTCACAGTGTAATTGAATACAGTATATTTGATTCTGTTTACATGTAGAAGTATAAAATCATAATATAACAGTGTATTCACATTGAATACAAGTATATTTGGAATTGTTTACATATAGAAGTAAAAACTCGAGGTATCACAGTGTATTTACATTGAATACAAGTATATTTGATTTTGTTCACATATAGAAGGATAAACTCATAATATAACAGTGTATTCACATTGAATAAAAGTATATTTGATTCTGTTTAAATGTAGAAGTATAAACTCATAATATAACAGTGTATTCACATTGAATACAAGTATATTTTATCCTGTTAACATATAGAAGTAAAAACTCATGGTATCACATTGTATTCACATTGAATACAAGTATATTTGATTCTGTTTACATGTAGAAGTATTAACTCATAATATAACAGTGTATTCACATTGAATACAAATATATTTGATCATGTTTACATGTAGAAGTATAAACTCATAATATAACAGTGTATTCACATTAAATACAAGTATATTTGATCATTTTGTTACGTTCGAAACGAGTACGCTGGGCTAGAAAGAGGCAATTAAATAATTAAACGAAATAGTTGTATTTCGTCCCTGCACTTGGAATTCGCACAGTTACGCGAAAAAGGGGAACACGCGAAAAAGGAATGGAAAATAATCCGCGAGGGGAAGCCAGCGTTAAGCAAAGCGCCCTCCTATGGTCCTGTCGCTCAGACGGTTTACCCTCTACTGCCTCTTACAACAGGTAGACAAAGGCGTCTGGCTAATTGACCCACCATCTGGCAGAGACCAACACATAATTAGGGATGGGGATATTGGCGGGAGATACAATTGTAACAATTTTACATATAGAAGTAAAAACTCGTGGTATCACAGTGTATTCACATTGAATACAAGTATATTTGATTCTGTTTACATGTAGAAGTATAAAATCATAATATAACAGTGTATTCACATTGAATAAAAGTATATTTGATTCTGTTTACATATAGAAGTAAAAACTCGTGGTATCACAGTGTATTCGCATTGAATACAAGTATATTTGATCCTGTTTACATATAGAAGTAAAAACTCATGGTATCACAGTATATTCACATTGAATACAAGTATATTTGATTCTGATTACATGTAGAAGTATAAACTCATAATATAACAGTGTATTCACATTGAATACAAATATATTTGATCATGTTTACATGTAGAAGTATAAACTCATAATATAACAGTGCATTCACATTGAATACAAGTATATTTGATCCTTTTTACATATAGAAGTAAAAACTCATTGTATCACAGTGTATTCACATTGAATACAAGTATATTTGATTCTGTTTAAATGTAAAAGTATAAACTCATAATATAACAGTGTATTCACATTGAATACAAGAATATTTGATCCTGTTTACATGTAGAAGTGTACACTCATAATATAACAGTGTATTCACCTTGAATACAAGTATATTTGATTCTGTTTACATATAGAAGTAAAAATTCATGGTATCACAGTGTATTCACATTGAATACAAGTATATTTGATTCTGTTTACATATAGAAGTAAAAACTCGTGGTATAACAGTGTTCTCACATTGAATACAATTATATTTGATTCTTTTTACATGTAGAAGTATAAACTCATAATATAACAGTGTATTCACATTGAATAAAAGTATATTTAAACCTGTTAACATATAAAAGTAAAAACTCATGGCATCACAGTGTATACACATTGAATACAAGTATATTTGATTCTGTTTACATGTAGAAGTATAAACTCATAATATAACAAAGTATTCACATTGATAACAAATATATTTGATTCTGTTTACATGTAGAAGTATAAATTCATAATATAACAGTATATTCACATTGAATACAAGTATATTTGATTGTATTTACAGATAGAAGTAAAAACTCATGGTTTCACAATGTATTCATATTAAATACAAGTAAATTTGATTCTGTATACATTTAGAAGTATAAAATCATAATATCACAGTTTATTCACATTGAATACAAATATATTTCATTATGTTTACATGTTGAAGTGTAAACTCATAATTTCACAGTGTATTCACATTGAATACAAGTATATTTGATTCTGTCTACATATAGAAGTAAAAACTCTTGGTATCACAGTGTATTCACATTGAAAACAAGTATATTTGATTCCGTTTACAGATAGAAGTAAAAACTCATGGTATCACAGTGTATTCATATTGAATACAAGTAAATTTGATTTTGTATACATTTAGAAATATAAACTCATAATATCACAGTGTATTCACATTGAATACAAGTATATTTCATCCTGTTTATATGTAGAAGCTTAAACTCATAATATAACAGGGAATTCGCATTGAATACAAGTATATTTGATTCTGTTTACATATAGATGTAAAAATTCATGGTATCACAGTGTATTGACATTGAATACAAGTATATTTGATTCTATTTACATGTAGAAGTATAAACTCATGGTATCACTGTGTATTCATATTGAAAACAATTATATTTGATTGTGTTTACATGTAGAAGTATAAACTCATAATATAACAGTGTATTCACATTGAATAAAAGTATATTTAAACCTGTTTACATATAAAAGTAAAAACTAATGGTATCACAGTGTATTCACTTTGAATACAAGTATATTTGATTCTGTTTACATATAGAAGTATAAACTCATAATATCATAGTGTTTTCACATTAAATACAAGTAGGGGAGAACGGGGTCAAACTTGACAAAAAATTTCTTTCCTCTTTATTTAGATTTCTATGTTCTTTTTCTAATATTTATTTTTAGTTAATGGTGCATCACCTTCTTGGGTAACTCCACAATTTTTTTTTAATTTTTAAGTCTTAAAATAAACGAGTTATAAGGATTTTAATGAAGTCGGTCTTTTTAGTTTTTATTTGAACGGCGGGGTGAAACTGGACAGGGATGGTGTGAGATTGGACACTGCCAGTTTTCCTCATAAGGAGACATAAAATAAATTTTAAAAAAATATGGGTAGACTGCTTATTCAATATTTTATTCGTTCATATTGAAATATTTGCAATAGAAATGAAAAATAGAGAGTTATGTCATTTTTACGAAATAGGGGGCTGAAATGGACAATTTGTAGGCGGGTAGAGTAAAATTGGAGGGCTTAACAGAGTATCGATTTGTAAACGATATCTTACGTATATGGCTTCTCCACAAGCACCTCCCACTCCAATATCGAAGTTGTTCGATATGACCCCAAAACTGTGTGTCCAAAATGACCCAACCCGGTGCTATTTAGTATTTCGTTAATAACTTAACACTGGAAAGGCATTAAAATTTAAGTTTTTTATGTAAACTTGTGGTACCACAGTGTATTCACATTGAATACAAGTATATTTGATCCTGTTTTCATATAGAATTAAAAACTCATGGTATCACAGAAAATTCACATTGAAAACAAGTATGTTTGATTCTGTTTACATGTAGAAGTATAAACTCATAATATCACAGTGTATTCACATTGAATACAAGTACACTTGTTTCGGTTTACATGTAGAAATGTAAACTCATAATATCACAGTGTATTCACATCGAATTCAAGTATATTTCATTCTGTTGACATGTTGAAGTATAAAATCATAATTTAACAGTGTATTCACATTGAATACAAGTATATTTCATTCTGTTTACATGTTGAAGTATAAACTCAAAATTTCACAGTGTATTCACATTGAATACAGGTATATTTGATTCTGACTACATTTAGATGTAAAAACTCGTGGTATCACATTGTATTCACATTGAATACTAGTATATTTATCCTGTTTACTCATAGAAGTAAAAACTCGTGGTATCAAAGTGTATTCACATTGAATACAAGTAAATTTAATCCTGTTTAGATATAGAAGTAAAAATATGGTATCACAGTGTATTCACATTGAATTCAAGTATATTTGATGCTGTTTACATATAGAAGTAAAACCTCGTGGTATCACAGTGTATTCACATTGAATACAAGTATATTTGAATCTTTTTTCATGTAGAAGTATAAATTCATAATATAACAGTGTATTCACATTGAACACAAATATATTTAATTCTGTTTACATATAGAAGTGTAAACTCACAATATTGTCACGTGGAGATCACGTGACATACGAGTGAGACACAACCCACACTCATCTCCTTCTTGGAAACAAGCAAGGGTTAATGTACGAGTACATTCGATCTCGCTTTGTCTGAATGTTGCGTTAGCAACACAGGACGCTTGCACCTTCTCTAACGCTTCGTGGAAACAAGCAAGGGCGATTGTACTCAAACGTTCGGCCTTGCTTTGTAGTAAATGGTTAAGGGTATCTTCTTCTTTTGTAGAAACAAGCAAGGGCGGATGTACTCGTACAACCGACCCCTTTCAGTAATAAGTCATACGGGTTATCTCGATTGTTCGTAGAAACAGCAAGGGCGAAAGCACTCGATGATTCAACCTTGCTGTTCTCCTACCATAAATTGGCGATGTAGTGTCTCTTGAATGGAATGTTCTTACTTGACGTCCTAAAGTGTGGACGTCCTAATACACTCGTGTTACACATCACCCCCAAGTGTAACAAATGGTGGAGATGCAGCATTACTAAGGAGACAAGGCAAGGAAGTTTATCTTATGGTATTATTCATTGTCAGAGGCGAAAATCGTTTATGGGCTCTACCACAAGCGGTTTAACCAACGGGTTGTGCCAAATCTTAAATTGTTGGATACGTAGCCACGTTTTCGGCTGACAGTGGGTAAGACTATTTGGTTTCTATTAGCTTTCTCTCAAGGAAATCGTTTATTACAGTGACAAGATTTTAAGGTATTGTAATGCAGCAAGGCATTAATCATTTTTTTTTGCCGGACGTAAATGAGAAAGTCATCGAATCGACGTTGGTCTAGTTGTCCAAGGGATCCGAGCAGACGTTTACACCCTTTGCCTTCATCTGCGCGCCCGGTACCGGAACAGCAGCTGGAAGAAAAAACTGTTGAGCCGGACGGCACAGAGGACGTAGTGGGAAGTGGGCAGCGGGTAATCCAGGCTGAAAAAAGGTTGGAGAGTACTGCGAAAGATCTTGAAGAATCTTACGTAGACAAGAGTATTGAGGCAGTTAAAGAAGGTAGCGAAAAAAGTGAAGACGTCGAATTGGAGAGTACTGCGAAAGATCTTGAAGAATCTAACGTAGACAAGAGTATTGACGACGCACACGAAAGTAGCGAAGAAAGCGAAGAAGAGGAAAACGTGGATAGCACTGACGACGAGCAGTTATTTGCAGATACCGATAGTGATTCAGGTACTGGCATTATGCCTTCTCAGATAAAGTTTTTGAGTCCCAAGGTATTTAAGGCAACGCCGGAAGATGACGCCTTCGACTGGCTTGAGCGTTACGAGTCAACGGGAGCGTACAATCAATGGGGCGATACGGAGCTAAGGGCGAATTTCAGCATGTATCTGGATGGAGCGGCAAGAAAATGGTACCTGTGCTCCACACTTCCGACGGAGTGGCGTGATTTACCCATACGACCGGGGGTTGGCCTCAACGCAGCTGATCTTCCGGCAGTAACCGGAGTCAGAACACTGTTTTTGAAAGAATTTCAGCAACAAAACTACAAGCTGTTCCAGGAAACACGCTTGCGGAAACGGGTTCAAGGTATCGAAGAAGCGACAACTAACTACTATTACGATGTTATTGATCTTTGTAGGGTGGTGGATCCAACAATGTCGGAAGCCACCAAAGTCGATTACCTTTTTGGGGGATTACGGCCCTCGTTGGTCGAAAAATTGTACCCGTTACAACCCAAAACAGGCGAAGAATTTTTAGAGGCGGCGAAACGGTTCACTGATGCCACTGATGAAACCGAGGAGAATCCTAACAATTTGAGGTTATCCCATAAAGAAACAAGGTAAAAACTAGGTTGCGGGTAGCTCGAAGAAAAAACTCTTTCCGATTTTTACTCGTCGAATGGTTGTTTATCGACACTGATGCATTAGCTTTCAGAAAACCACTATGTTGTGCGCATTGAACTACCTTGCACATTTTAGCTACAGAAAATAGTTGTTCGTGACTTGTATATGAACAACATATGTATAACTACCATGTTAATTACATAAAATTTTCTTGCTCTTTTCTTGTTCGTATTTTTTCCATAACCAATATTTAATTAATAACCATTCATAGAATTATTATTAACCGTGGTTTGAAGAATTAATATAACATAAAACCCATTCCCAAAATGAAGATATTGTAATTCAGATTTTTACTTTTTATTGTATTTAATGCTCGCAAGTATACATAAGATTAAACATTCAGTATTAGCAAACAGGTTTAAGATCCAAATTAATCACTTACAAAGTGATTTACCAATGCGGTAATTAGATAAGTATCTGTTAACACATTATTCATCGCCAAAACACACTTTTTCTTAATTTGCAAAGGATCAAAAGCCAACTGATGTTTTGATTTTCCCACAAGTCGTGTTGTTTGTCCGTGAGTTGGACTAAAATCGATTCCGTTCAAAGAGGGAGGCAAAAACGTTTGCTTCGATTCTGAACCATATTTTCTACCTATAATGAATGTCATGAATATCGATGGAAAATAAACTATGCTGTCAATAGCAACAAAGTCTCCGCTTTGGTGGTTCAAAGTCACCACCAAAGCTGTGTGAACAAGTCAAAAAAGTAAAATCTGATCATTATGACGAAATAGAGTGAAATAAACGTAATAAAAATTTCTGCATTTATCAAAAATACATTTTATTAAATTAACTGTATTGTATACAATAAGTTGCATATTCCTTAACAATTTAAATTTAAATAGGATAAAAAATAAATGTTTTGCGAACGATTTAAGAAGTAATCTAACATCATCGCTCTTTTCAATGAGGGAAGTATATAAGCCGACGCCTTTCCAATGTTCAATATCCCTCCCCCTCTCGCCCACTGGATTGGTGGATCAATGTCCCTGAAAATCTGACGAAATAGGACTAATGGCATGGAGAAATAGGACTAATGCCATGGAGAAATAGGACTGAACTAAAAGTTTAAAAAACACAGTCCTATTTTTCCAGTCCTACTTCTCCTTTAGAAATAGGCCTGGAAATTTTCAGTCCTATTTCTCCAGTCCTATTACGTTTCAGTCCTATTTCACCGGCTACCGAAAGATGTCACACAGCATAGTAATAATGCAAGCAAAGGTAAACGATCAACAACGAGCAAACCGAATACCACAACATCAAGCTCGGCTGCTATTGCAACCAAAAGCAAGCCTTTGTCTCTTAACCAAACTGCACGAGAGGATGACGATCATACCAAGAAGACTCGAAGTCGTCGTCACCTAGATTTTTATCAAGCAGAAAGTGCAGCTTGCATAGGTGGCAAAGAAAACGATGAAGATCAAACAACCAGCACATCATTGGAAAAGGATGACTCAGCTCGAATTAAACGTCGGTTGGAACAAGTTAGTTATATTCGACTGATTTTGTTTAAGTAATATGATTATTTGAATATTTGTTTGTTTGTGTATTATAGGAAAACGATGAACTTAAGAAAAAAGTTGCTCGTCTGGAAAACGAAAAGGAAGAAGAGCGAAAAATTCTTAATGGACAGATAACGGAACTCGAAATACAATTGAATACACTCGAAGATGTCTGCAAAGAAAAAACCAACGACGTATCTGGCCTAAATGATACGCTAGAGAAAATGCACTCCGATCAACTTCTTCCAACAGTTCTTATTCAACGTGAGTATGAAGAATTGCAATAAAATAATAACATCTGCTAACACCATTACCAATAATACTATTTAGATATCACGGGCCTTATTGATGTCATCAAGGCCGATTCTGAGAAAAGGCAGGCGGAGCTTTCGCGTCTACAGTCAATGAAACTGACCACTGTCCCTGCATCTGCCGTTTCAACTCCTTGTTCTTCTCCACACGCTACTCCCTCGAAGCGATTAGTAAGAAACATAGTTTATTTTCTTTTTAAAAGTAGGAAAATTAACTAATAGTCCATATACATTCATTTAGGTAAAGCTTGATGGTGATGTATTT
This sequence comes from Daphnia magna, assembly GCF_020631705.1. NCBI lineage: Eukaryota > Metazoa > Arthropoda > Branchiopoda > Diplostraca > Daphniidae > Daphnia > Daphnia magna. The sequence goes on from NC_059183.1 coordinate 9,586,209, forward strand.
ATTGATCGAGATGCACTTAAAAATGCCGTTGCCTATGGATCTACTGCTAATACGGATCATAACCTAAACTTAATGATCAACACGATCTTGGATGCATTCTTCACACAAAGCCAATTGGCAGGCTATAGTTTATCGGGAAAGGCGTGCCCAAATATGAAGGGGAGTAAACCGAAGCCCAAGATTCCCTCAAACATCATTCAAGCTCTCAAAAGTACTTTTTTAATTCAAAGCCCTTTTTATTCCACAATATGACAATTTTTTTTCTTAGATTTTGTGCGAAGAAATTGGAAAGAATGGTACAAATTGGTACCAACTGACAAAGCAATAAACAGTGGTGTGGGTGCTAAACTTCGTTCATGTCATACGGCAGCTAAGAACAAAGGAAAAAAATCATCACTTACCAAACAGCCTTTGTTTATCGGAGATAATGACAGCGAAGATGACAACGGTAATTCTAAAGATGGTGTTGACGATAACGAAGACAATATTTCCGTACGTAGTTCTGATTTTGAAAATGAAGACTCGTCATCACAAGCTGCCGAAGAAAACGACGTTATCTAGCTTCTTTGTGTCTCCACTGTCATTTATCATCTTCCACAGCTTTTGGTCTGATTGTCAACTTGATTTATTTATTATTCCAGTTTCGGCGTTTTAATAACCTGCCTCTTTTTTATAACCGTTAGCTTTTATTGTTCGTCGTTGATATTATGTATACTGCCTCCGGCCTCTCTACTTACGGTTAATTTTCTTTGTGACTTATTTAATTAAGTCATATATGGAAGAGTTTTTGTATGCGCAATAACAAACTCATGTGCAATAAACAGAAATAAAAATGAATCTTTATTTTCGATTAGTGATTTTTTATCATTATTAATTAACTGTTCTATGTAGGTTAAAATTAAGTATTTTAAATGCTGTTGTTTAGCTAGCTTAAAAGTAGGTTTTTTCATAAAACCAAGAAACTAGCTTTATTATTAAATACTCGATTTCACCAAGTAAAATTCTTGCTCGTGGGGGTGCAAAGCTAGCACGCAAAAAACATGCTATTGCCACTTGACACCAACCTTTTTTACCAACTAGCTACTAGCTAGTTTTCAACTACATTTTCCCAATGACCAGACCACCAACAAAGGAAGAAGTGAATCAGCGGAGGACACTCATAGACGACCTCAAAAAACAAGTCAATCATGGCATTCCGAAAGACAAACGTAAAAAAATGTTCCAATTGCTGGAAGAGAATTTGGAATGTTTTGCGGCAAACGTTTCGGAAGTAGGCCGCTGCAACATATCCGAACACAACATTGAAACGGAAGATTCCCCGCCAATCCATCAGGCCCCGTATGCCAGCGCGTGGAAGGCTATAACCATCGTGAACGAACAAGTAAAAAGTTTGGAAGAGGCGGGAATTATCGAAATTTCGGACTGCTCGTGGTCCGCACCGGTGGTGCTAATCACAAAGAAGGATGGAACATGGAGATTCTGTGTCGATTACAGAAAGCTGAATTCAGTTACGGTACGGGATGTTTATCCTCTACCAAGAATTGCGGATGTGCTGAGTCGATTGGAAGGAGCAGAATTTTTTTCCATCCTCGACTTACAAGCCGGATATCATCAGATTCCGGTGAGAGAGGAGGACCGTCATAAGACTGCCTTCATTACGACTGATGGGTTGTACCAGTTCAAGGTACTCCCATTTGGCCTATCGAACGGTCCCAATTCATTCCAGCGGTCCATGGATATTATACTGGCCTGACTTCGATGGACAGCGTGCCTCGTCTACTTGGATGATGTCATAGGGTACTCGTCAACAATCGACCTCCATGTCGAACGACTAAGTTTGAAAGTATTAGGTCATGTAGTGGATGCGGATGGTATTCGTCCAGACCCGGACAAATTAGCAGCGGTAAAGGAGTTCCCACCGTGCAACGAAGGAAAGACGGTGGCCCTAAAAGTGAAGAAAGTACAAAGCTATCTTGGCCTGTGCTCTTATTATCGTCCACACATCAAAGATTTTTCTATAATTGCACGCCCGTTAATTTTGTTAACCAAAAAGGATGCAGTGTTTGATTGGGGTCCTGACCAGGAGTCCAGCTTCAACACACTGAATCAAGCGCTGCTTGCAACCCCAGTCCTGGCTCATCCGAATTGTGACCTACCAATGGAAATCATTCCCGATGCCTGTGGCTACGGCATTGGTGCGGTATTGGCACAACGAGTGGAAGGGCAAGAACATCCGTTGGCCTATGCCAGCCGCCTGTTAAGCAGCTCCGAAATAAATTTCAGCATCACCGAGAAAGAATGCCTGGCCTTGGTTTGGGCCTTTAAAAAATTTAAAGGGTATGCATGGGGATGCAAGATCGTGGTAGTTACAGACCACCAGGCGCTGTGTTGGTTGTTAACCAAACGAGATCTCGCTTGACGGCTAGCCCGTTGGACCTTGTCGATACAGGAGTATGACATCGAAATCCGGTATAGGAGCGGAAAACTCCATGACAACGCAGATTGCCTCTCGCGATGCCCTTTACCCGTGACCGAAGACCAAGAAGAAGATCGCTGTGTGGCCATTGGACTTGTGGGGAGTGACAGATCAGTGGATTTTGAACCGGAGGAAGAATTCGTTTCGGAGCAGCGTCGGGTCCCGCGGTGGCGTCGTCTGATGGACCAGTTGGAAGCAGGTCGAGCAACGTTAAAAAACTTTTGTCTATTCAATGGGCGACTATGTTTACAGACCATTAAAAACGGTAAACAGTATCGTCGCCTGTGCGTCCCATGTTCCTTTCGGGAACGCGTCGTAAAGGCATACCATGACGACTTGATATCAGGGCATATGGGAGTTCGACGCACCCTAACGAAAATTTCTAATCGATTCTTTTGGGAGTGTTTGGCGATTGATGTTACGAATTATGTGCAATCATGTCCTAATTGCCAGGGTTGAAAAGGAGTGAACAAACGGCCAGCCGGTTTCCTGCAGTGTATTCAGGTGGCACGTCCATTTCAAAAGGTGGGAATCGACCTCTTAGGTCCGTTTCCCATGTCTAACACCGGAAATAAGATGATCATCGTTGCTGTTGACTACTTAACGAAGTGGGTGGAACTACGGGCCATGCCCAACGGAAAGGCGGATATATTGGCAACATTTTTTGTTGGACAAATTGTGCTGCGTCACGGAGCACCGAAATCCATCATTTCGGATCAAGGGAAATGTTTTGTAGCTGCGCTTACCCAAGAAGTCATGAAGAATCTTGGAACCAACCACAAGACAACGTCAAGTTACCATCCGCAGGCAAACGGATTGGTTGAGCGGATGAATCACACCTTGGCGGCTATGCTGTCAATGTATGTTAGCGCAGACCATAGAAACTGGGACGAGGCATTACCTTACGTGTGTTTTGCTTACAACACGGCGCGGCAGGAATCTACGGGATATTCACCATTTTTTTTGCTTTACGGGCGTGAACCAATGTTACCTATTGATTCGGAATTAGGTGCGGATGCCAACCCTCGGCTGGTTACGTCGGGAACGGCTCCGGATTATCCAACCCAGGTTGTGACCGAATTGGCGAAGGCTCGAGCATTGGTGCACACGCGATTGGGAGTCGCCCAGGACAACCAGCGACGAGAGTATGACAGTCGCCACAGAGAGCTTCAATTTCAAGTAGGAGACCAAGTCCTGGTGTACAAACCCTTTCGAAAAGTAAAACGAGCAGAAAAATTGCTTCATCACTGGCAAGGACCGTTCAAAGTGATCCGACAGACAACTCCCGTGAACTACGAAGTGAAGTTAAGTTCCGGATCAAGAAAATCGGAGATTGTGCACGTCATAAAGATGAAACTTTTCCACGACTTGGTCGAACAAGGTCCAAATTTGAACACGGAATCCACAGAGGCGATACGTGAGACACCCTTTACCCAACGCCCCTCAACCACCTGTGAGGATTCATCGGGAGATGGGTACGGATAATGGAAACCACGGTGAGAGGGCTGCAGTTTTACCCGACAACAGCGTCCATCCAGTACCTTCCCCTGGGGGAGTTCGTCAGCCAAAGACAGCAAGCAGGCCGGCCCGCCTCCCCACAAGGATACAGCCGGCTTGTCGAGCTGGTCGACCGGATCGTTACCTCGCTTTGTTGCTGCCTTACACAATTTCTGTATTGGCCTTCCTCGGGTCAGTCAAGGTAGATGCGTTGCTTGTCCGAGACAACGTGGTTTTCAATGAAAAGCCGGGTGTCGCATTCGGAGAATCGTTCTGGACAGTCATAACAGACCTCGATATACGACCGGCAGAGGCAGTGGTTCAGACATTAAAAGTTAGGCTGAAGGAGTACGTGGACATGGCCGTTAAATGCCGTGAAACAGGAAATCAACAAGGTGCATAGGCGGCCAAAAAACTTGATGTCAAGTGTCATTGGTTGGAACGTGAATTAAATCAATCCGAACATCGACAAGCAATTTTTCGGGACGCCATTGGTTCTCTTTCCAAACAACGTCGAGCGGTGATCGATGGCGTTAAAGTTGCTGTTCGGAGTAGCCACCCAGGCTGATCTCGCTGGATTGAATAAGAAGATCACTGGCCTTACACACCGGGAAAATGAAATAGTCCATTTGATGGACCACAGGCAACCGTGGTGAACGAATCCCTTTGGGAGAAAACCAGACAAATACCAAGTTGATCCGGGAGTTGGAAGGACAAACGGCGGAACTAACAAAGAATTACTAAAAATTGCTTGGACGAATGGCAGAGCGTCAAGCTTACATGATCGAGTATTTCGATTTCTTCATCAATCTAGACACAGCATTCGAGTCGATGGAAGCGAGCCTGCAGTGGCTTCGAGACTTGGCAGACGCTCTTGATGAAGGATTTGCCTTCTTGGCAAACGGCCGATTAGCGCCTCAGATATTTCCACCTGCTCAAATGGCTTCGGTGTTGAAAGCAGTTAATCGACAACTACCCTTGGGTTGGGCAGTATCGTGTGAAGAATTATGGGTGACCTATCGTGAAGCTATGGTGACGGTGGCGGCGGTGGAGGGACGTTTTCGTCTCTATATCAAAATTGCTATCTACGATCACGCACAGCAGTATACTTTGTTTGAAATTTTCAGTTTACCACGAGCAACAGACAATGGCACCCATGGAGTGGCGATCGGGTACCTACCCAATTTTCTGGCCGTTTCCACAGACATGGAAACTTTTATTGAACTTTATACTGCCGACGTCCGGGGTTGCAAACAATTGGAACGATTAATTTGTAATTTTCATACAGATTTAGGAAAACGGGGAGCACGGAAATCCTGTGCGATTTCGTTATTCACCAATGACGCCAACCGTAATCTAACGCAATGCAGACAACAATTTAAAGAATGGAAAGGATCCGAAGTAGCTTATCTTGGAGAGAATCGCTGGGTGTTCTCAGCCGTTACAGCTCATGAGGTGGTGTTCTCATGTCCGATCGGTAGCAGCCAAGGGCCCCCACAATCACTGTTGCTGCCTCCGTTTGGGATTTTTGATGTCCCTCCTGGATGTACGGCTCGAACGGAAGACTGGGTCTTCCCCACCAGTTTGGACGGACGATTGGAGACCTCGTTAGATCCTTTTGTGGCACCCACTCTGGCCGCAGTGGGATTTAATGTAACAACGTTCAAATCGGTCGCTCCCGAAGGCGAATGCCACTTCAATTAACTTCATCAGTGACCTACTGCGCCGAAACGACGGCGCTCGTGCGTCGTCTGAAATGACAGGATTCCAGATTCAACAGTTAATGAAGAAGACGACCGAAGAATTTCAGCTGTCGGAGCCAAGATATCCGTTCGAACTTCTGATCATGTTACTATTACTAGTGTTGGCAACAACGTATCTCAGTTACCAAACAGTTTGGCTGAGAGGCCGTATAAGGGCCCACGAACAATTAGATGTTCAAGACGATCACTTCCTACCGCACTTCAAACAGGTGGCGGAGGTTTGACATGACATTTCCTTTTTGAATGTTTCTTTTGGGGTGTTCTTTTGGAATTTTTGTTTTCGGGATTTTTTGTTTGTTCTTTAATTTGGTGTGTTGGCTTTTCTGATTTAGGGTTTTAGGACTTTTGGGGTTACCGTTCTGGGGGATTTATTTTAGTTATCAAGCAGTCGGGGGCGACAGCCTTCACGAGGGGGGATCTGTCACCTGGAGATCACCTTGCTTTGCAGTAAATGGTTAAGGGTATCTTCTTCTTTTGTAGAAACAAGCAAGGGCGGATGTACTCGTACAACCGACCTTGCTCAGTAATAAGTCATATAGGTTATCTCGATTGTTCGTAGAAACAGCAAGGGCGAAAGCACTCGATGAATCAACCTTGCTGTTCGCCTACCATAAATAGGCGATGTAGTGTCTCTTGAATGGAATGTTCTTACTTGACGTCTTAAAGTGTGGACGTCCTAATACACTCGTGTTACACATCACCCCCAAGTGTAACAATATCACAGTGAATTCACATCGAATACAAGTATATTTGATCCTGTTTATATATAGAAGTAAAAACTAATGGTATCACAGTGTATTCACATTAAATATAAGTATATTTGATTCTGTTTACATATAGAAGTATAAACTTATAATATCACAGTGTATTCACATTGAATACAAGTATATTTGATCCTGTTTACATATAGAAGTAAAAACTCATGGTATCACAGTGTATTCACATTAGATACAAGTATATTTCATTCTGTTTACATGTTGAAGTATAAACGCATAATTTAACAGTGTATTCACATTGAATACAATTATATTTGATTGTATTTACAGATAGAAGTAAAAACGCATGGTATCACAGTGTATTCTTATTTAATAAAAGTAAATTTGATTCTGTATACATTTACAAGTATAAACTCATAATATCACCACGGTCTAACAGGAGAGGTAGACAAACGCGCTATCCCTGGCATCAGCTGGGATAGCTCACTGGGGTGGGAGGGTTCCATGGCATTCCGCTAGGAGCGCCACGCGCAGAAAAGGGCTAATGCGAAAAGACAAAAAAATATATCGTGCACCTCAGCAGTCAGCAAGCTTGGCTGCTTGGTCGCTCAAGCTGTCAACCGTGCTGTCAGGCTTCTTGACTAATTATTATAAATTATTATTCTGTCAGCATCTGGTTTATTTTAAAATGGTGTCAATAACTGCCAAAAAAAATAACTGATTTCAATGTTCACTTTTACATCAATTGTATTATTCATGTTGTATTCAATTTAATTTGTGATATTCCTTTTTTAATTTTTCAACTGTTCAATAAAACCAAGATTTGAAGCCTATCCCAATCTTTTTAAACTTTGTATAACACTATTTTCTAGTTCGTATTAATCCTGTACCCGCCATTCTAGATGCTTGAGCGATGCTGAGGTGCACGATATATTTTTTTTGTTTTTTCGCATTAGCCCTTTTCAGCTCGTGGCGCTCCTAGCGGAAAGCCATGGAACCCTCCCACCCTACTGAGCCAGTCAGCTCTTATGGCGTTTGTCTACCTCTCCTGTTAGACCGTGATATCACAGTGTATTCACATTGAATACAAGTATATTTGATTCTGTCTACATATAGAAGTAAAAACTCATGGTATCACAGTGTATACACATTGAATACAAGAATATTTGATTCCGTTTACAGATAGAAGTAAAAACTCATGGTATCACAGTGAATTTATATTGAATACAAGAAAATTTGATTTTGTTTACATTTAAAAATATAAACTCATAATATAACAGGGTATTCACATTGAATACAAGTATATTTGATTCTGTTTACATATAGAAGTAAAATTCATGGTATCACAGTGTATTCACATTGAATACAAGCATATTTGATTCTGTTTACATATAGAAGTAAAATTCATGGTATCACAGTGTATTCACATTGAATACAAGTATATTTGATTCTGTTTACATATAAAAATATAAACTGATAATATCACAGTGTATTCACATTGAATACAAGTATATTTTATCCTGTTTACATATAGAAGTATAAACTCATGGTATAACAGTGTATTCACATTGAATACAAGTACTTTTATCCTTTTTACACATAGAAGTAAAGAATCGTGGTATCACACCGTATTCCCATTGAATACAAGTATATTTTATCCTGTTTACATGTAGAAGTATAAGCTCATAATATAACACTGTATTCACATTGAATACAAGTATATTTGATTCTGTTTACATGAAGAAGTATAAACTCATGATATCACAGTGTATTCACATTGAATACAAGTATATTTTATCCTGTTTACATATAGAAGTAAAAACTCATGATATCACAGTGTATTCACATTGAATACAAGTATATTTGATCCTGTTTAGATATAGAAGTAAAAATATGGTATCACATTGTATTCACATTGAATTCAAGTATATTTGATCCTGTTTACAAATAGAAGTAAAAACTCGTGATATCACAGTGTATTCACATTGAATACTTGTATATTCGATCCTTCTTACATATAGAAGTAAAAACTCATAATATCACACTGTATTCACATTGAATACAAGTATATTTGATTCTGTTTACATGTAGAAATGTAAACTCATAATATAACAGGGTATTCACATTGAATACAAGTATATTTGATTCTGTTTACATATAGAAGTAAAATTCATGGTATCACAGTGTATTCACATTGAATACAAGTATATTTGATTCTGTTTACATATAGAAATATAAACTTATAATATCACAGTGTATTCACATTGAATACAAGTATATTTTATCCTGTTTACATATAGAAGTAAAAACTCATGGTATAACAGTGTATTCACATTGAATACAAGTACATTTATCCTTTTTACACATAGAAGTAAAGAATCGTGGTATCACACCGTATTCCCATTGAATACAAGTATATTTTATCCTGTTTACATGTAGAAGTATAAACTCATAATATAACACTGTATTCACATTGAATACAAGTATATTTGATTCTGTTTACATATAGAAGTAAAAATCCATGGTATCAAAGTTTATTCACATTGAATACAAGTATATTTGATTCTGCTTACATGGAGAAGTATAAACTCATGATATCACAGTGTATTCTCATTGAATACAAGTATATTTTATCCTGTTTACATATAGAAATAAAAACTCATGATATCACAGTGTATTCACATTGAATACAAGTATATTTGATCCTGTTTAGATATAGAAGTAAAAATATGGTATCATATTGTATTCACATTGAATTCAAGTATATTTGATCCTGTTTACAAATAGAAGTAAAAACTCGTGGTATCACAGTGTATTCACATTGAATACAAGTATATTCGATCCTTCTTACATATAGAAGTAAAAACTCATAATATCACACTGTATTCACATTGAATACAAGTATATTTGATTCTGTTTACATGTAGAAATGTAAACTCATAATATAACAGGGTATTCACATTGAATACAAGTATATTTGATTCTGTTTACATATAGAAGTAAAATTCATGGTATCACAGTGTATTCACATTGAATACAAGTATATTTGATTCTGTTTACATATAGAAATATAAACTCATAATATCACAGTGTATTCACATTTAATACAAGTATATTTTATCCTGTTTACATATAGAAGTGAAAACTCATAATATCACAATGTATTCACATTGAATACAAGTATATTTTATCCTGTTTACATATAGAAGTGAAAACTCATGGTATCACAGTGTATTCACATTGAATACAAGTATATGTGATTCTGTTTACATGTAGAAGTATAAAATCATAATATAACAGTGTATGTGCGTGCTTGCACCGAGTTTAGCGGCAAAAGGGAGTTTGCCATTTCCCAAACAAAAAATATAAGCCGGGCACACAAAAGAAAGTGGCAGATGAAGAAGATGGAAGAGTAGGAGGATCGCTGCTGTATATAGTATTCCAAAACAGAGTTAACAAAAGAGAACTTTTCAAACATTGGTATCATTTACAGCTGATCCGGGGTAGACCGTTAGTCAACAGTAATTTTCGTTTATGCTCATAACATCTGATTAGACGGCGGTTTGATAGTTGTACATAAGCAACAGGGGGAGGGGGTGTTGAGCAAGCTAGAATTTTCTACGGTCGACAAAACAACTGGAGGATAATCTAGTGAACCATAGCGATAAGCATGAGAAAATCAGATGAATAAAAAAGAAGAATTCCGGCCGCCGGCCGCAGTAACTCCTTTTCATTAAACTGGATTCACGTTTGGACCACCTTATAGAATAAATTTGTGTTTTGCCAGAAGAAATATAATTTTGTTGAAATATTTCTCGTACCACGTCCGCTGTGTCGTCATTGCTTTTGCCATCAGTTTGGCAAATGGAGAAGACCCCGCAACCAGGCTATACAATCCAAAGAAGTTGCGTTTGCACCTGGTTCACTGTTTGGCTTCGGAAACATTGACGCCATTTTCATCAGGTTCAATCCGGGCCAAGAGGTCTAAGGAGATTGTACAAGAAGAAAAGGAATTTTGCACTTGTCGCCGGACCATGTGGGAGAGAAAGGGGTTGGAGCTCATCGGATGTGGCACAGAGGATTGTGAAGGATGGTTCCACACAATTTGCATCAAGAATTCTCCCAAAAATTTTGATGATTATTGTTTTTGTGATAACTGTTAAAAATTAAAAATTCATTAATCCACTCTGTACCCAAGCAGAAAGGTCATCGTGCACTTACTTTTGGTTTTGTGATACCTGTAAAAAATGAAAAATTCGTGAAATAAAATATAAAAAAAGAAAGCTCATGTGATCTCACCAATCAGGTGCACTTACTGATTGGTTTTGTTATAACTTTAAAAAATTCATTAATTCACTTCTGTACCCGAGAAGAAAGTTAGTCGTGCACTTAAACTGTGAAGCCTGGTTTACTATGTGCACCAAAGATTGTTCTAACACCGTGGATTGAAGGTTTTGTGTTGACTGTAAAAATAAACAATGAAAAACTAACTAATTTACAATACGTAACTCCCTAAATAAATAAATACCAATTAGTAGGAAAATAGTCAAGCACTTAGGCTGCTCATTTACCAAAAGTCCCAAAATAAATAGAATTGGTGAAGTCCACAAATAAACAATCCAACATTACTTTCCGAAATAAAGAAACTGAGTATCATTTTCTTTGCCAGTAACTGAAAATGAGTTAACAAATAGCCATTCCCTTTTCCATCACTAGAACAATAATGTACTTACATTTTGTTGAGGAAAATCTCAACCATGGAACACATTAAGTAAGAGGTTTTATCAATAGGTGTCGCTATTGATCAACTGTCATAGTTGTCGTCTGCAGAACTCTTCTAGTGTAGATCACTTCTTGTTCTTTTCATCATCATCCTGGTAACAACTGCTCTCCTGTATCTGTGTCTCGTGTTAATCTGTTCTGATATTGTTCTATGTGTGAACATGAACCAATAAAGGTATGAGTAAGGATTAATATGTTATGTTGTGTATTATTTATTCTAACAGGTTATGGAACCCTTGAATTTTTCCGCTTAATTATCTAAAGAAGCATGGCAAATCAACTTATTAGTGGGAATAATGGAAAATTCCAGGCCAGATTTAATGGGACTGGTTTTTCTCAGTGGAGTTTTGGCGTGCTTCTCATGGCACGGGCCAAAAGATTGGAGAGCATTATCCAAGGAACAGAACCTAGACCAATAGAGATAATAAATTTATTTTAACTTGTCGAGAGTAAGTGAAAAAAAAACCAAAAAAAAATCGTGTTTCAATTGACAGAGAGCTGTAGTAGTTTTTTTTTGCATTTAACCCACAGAGAGGTTCTGTAATTTTTTTTTATTTTCCCACAGAGAGGTACAGTAAATTTTTTTAATACACCCACTGAGAGGTGAAGTTACTTTGTAATACGCCCACAGAGAGGTTCATTAATGTGTTTATGAATTCATCCATAGAGAGATGCAGTAATTTTTTTGTTATACACCCATGGAAAGGTGCAGTTTTTTTTCTTTGCAGTACACCCACTGAGAGGTGCAGTAATTTTTTTATTTTTGTAATGCAACCAGAGAGGTGTTGTAATTTGATTCCACAGTAGACAGAATTGAATTTGTTAATTTTTTCAAAGTAATGTAAAGTCTTTTGACCCACAGAGAGGTATCAGTCAGATCAAATGTACCCACAGAGAGGAAATATTTTCAGTAATATTTTAAATCAGAAAATTGAAATGTATTGTTTATTTATGCAGATAAGGAATGAAGACGTAGTCGAGAATCAAGTTGAAATAGATGCATGGATTGAGAAAGATGCATTTGCTAGTGGACTCATTTACAGTAGTCTTGAAACCTCATACCAGACATCAGTAGGAGGATCAGCTGATGTAGCAGAAATGTGGCAGCGATTGAATCAGGAGTATGCTCAAGTAGCAGCTGCCAATACAGGCCAATTAACAGCCAGATTCTTTCAGTATCAGATGGATTCTGACCACAGTGTGTCGACACACATAAATAAATACAGACAAATGGCAGATGAACTGCAAAATGTTGGTGCCCCAGTTACCTATATTCAAATGGAGGAAAGAATTCTGTCCACACTGCCTCCAAGCTACCACGCAGTAGTTGCAGCCTGGGAAACTCAGCCAAGAGATGAAAATCGAAACATATTGACACTCACTGCTCGACTGATACTAGAAGAAACAAGAATAAAAGGAAGAGATGGCGGTTTATCAAATCCAGCTGATGTTGCATTCTTTGCTTCTCATCCGAGTAGACAAAAGAAATCTGTTACTGACGAAAATCAAATTGACAAGGCCTATGCAGCTGGAGGTGGAAGAGGTGGCTATCAAGTACGAGGATGTCAGCGAGGTGGTAGATACAGAGGAGCTGGAAGTCATCGTGGCGGATACAATTATCGTGGGCACAGAGGTGGACCCGGAAATTATAGTGGAAGTCAAACGAGAAATCGAGGCAACCATAATGATGGTAGAGGTTATAATCATGGATCAAGACCAACGTTTGGCTCATATGATTGTTACGAGTGCGGAGAACCAGGCCATTTAGCTCGAAATTGCAGAAACAGAAGACATGGAGAAGAAAGGAAAGCCTGCCAAGGAAAACAGGATAGCAATCGTAACTTTAACGATGGTGGATATGAAAACGATCAACGTGATCCGACATTTAATTGCCTTTCTTCAGTCTGTTTTCTTGCTAAAAAGACTAACGACTGGTATGCTGACTCTGGAGCCACACATCATATGACAGATCAACGTCATTTCTTTACTACATTTAAGCCAGTTAAACCAGGCACCTGGCATGTGTATGGAATTGGATCAATCAAGATGGAAGTACATGGAGTTGGTAACATCGAGATCCATTCATATGTCCAAGGAGAAAAGAATGTCGGAGTATTAAACGACGCCCTTTTTGTACCTGGAATTGGAGCTAATTTATTCTCTCTCGGAACTGCAATGGATCGCCAACTAAAAGCTGATTTCGAAGGTGATCAGGCAATTTTCAAAGACAAGAAGACAGATACAACAGTTATGGAAGGACAGAAAATTGGCAAGTCACTTTATCACATGAAATTCATAGCTCTCAATGCAAATCAAGAAGTATTAGCAAACTGAGCTCAATCTACATTTTCACTCACTCGATGGCACCGCAGATACGCTCATGCAAGTCAGAAGATAATCAAGAAAATGGCAAGCATCGGAGCTGTTGATGGTCTGATATTGGACAAAGAAGAGGGCTGTGAATTGAAGATTTGCGAAGGTTGTATTTTGGTGGAATGCATCGATCACCATTTCCTACAAGTGAAAGTAGAGCTACTGAAATAGGTGAACTAATCCATTCTGATGTGGGTTTTGTTAATGTTCCTACTCCAAATAATGAGACATGCTACGCCCTTTTTAAAGACGATTTTAGCGGCTATACAAAAGTATATTTGATGAAGAGCAAAGGAGAAGCAGATGAAAAATTTGTGAATTTCGTATCATGGCTGGAACTTACTACAGGAAAGAAAGTGAAGAAATTCAGAACAGACGGTGGTGTCAAATATTTCAAAAACAAGAAGTGGCGTGAGGAGCGAGGGATTGTTCACCAGAAAAGTAATAGGTACACCCCACAACAAAATGGCCGTAGTTAGAGAAAAAATCGTAGAATAATAGAGCCTACACGAAAAGTCATTCATATGAGAATCACTCAGCTACAATCAAGCCTGTTGGAGAAAGGAAACAAAAGGACGTTGGAGCTCTGGGGTGGATTTCTACTTAGCTCAGTTTACGTACTGAATCGGACTATATCGAGTAGGACAAACAAGACACCCTACGAAATGATCTTCAACAAGAAACCAAATGTTGCAAATCTACGTGTGATGGGTTGCCGTGCCTATGTACATGTCCCGGAACAAATAAGGAAGAAACTCGACTCGAAAGCTCAACCTGGATGGCTAGTAGGATATGGAGAAGAGACAAAAGGGTGGATTATATGGGAGCCTATATCAAGGAAATTCATCATGAGTCGTGATATTATTTTTAATGAAGACTTGTTAATCAACGATTTTAATGAAGAAACAAACGAAAGACCTACATGCATTTTTGACCCCTTTCTTCTATCGATGGAAATACTTGGATTGAATTTTGACCAACCTATTCAGCAAGCTGAAGCTCAAGAAGTTCCAAGAGAGCTTCCATTGATTCATGAGCAAATTCAACAACAAAGACCTCAAGAAAATGAACTACAGGCAATGGAAATGGAAGGACGTCGCCCCCAAATTGAAGTAGAACAGGAACATTTTGATGTACCTGAAATAGGAGGGGAAATTGAAGTAGTAACTGAAACGGATGCTCTACGAAGGCAGGGTCGTCCTCTAGGAAATGGAGTAGCTTCAAACGTTTTTCAAGATGCTGGATCGGATCAAGTTGCCCCACCAGATTCTGAGAGTCAAGATCGCAGGACTGGCCGGCCAAAACAGTACACTGCCAGATATAAGTCCTTTAGGCAATCGCTTGACCGACCACTCGCTAAACTAGGCTTAATCGGCGAATTTGTCGAAAAACATGGTAGGGTGCTATTCGTGGAGGCAAATGAGCCACAAAGCTACAAGGAGGCTATGGCTTCTCCGGAGAAAGAGAAATGGCTATCAGCATATCAGAAAGAGTATGATGCACAAATCAAAAACAAAACTTGGGAACTCGTTCCACTTCCACCAGGTCGGGTTGCATTAAACTGTAAAATTATCGGTAAAATTAAACCAGCCTACGAGGGAGTTGAAGAAACTTATAAAGGAAGATTGGTAGTAATTGGATCAAGGCAAAGATTTGGATTGGACTATGAAGAAACATTTTCTCCGGTGCCGCATAGTGAATCAGTAAAAGTGGTGCTTAGTGAATGTGCTGCTCGTGACATGGATGTAATGCAATTTGACATTAGTACTGCTTTTCTTTATGCAGACTTGGACAAGGAAGTGTATATGAAGCAACCGGAGGGTTTTACAGTCCCTGGAAAGGAGCACCTAGTTTGTTTGCTGAAAAAGTCAGTAAATGGGTTGAAGCAAGCTCCTCGACTTTGGTATGAAAAATTTGACAAAACTCTAGGGCGAATGGGATTCCAACCAAGCAGAGCAGATCGTTGCGTCTACGTAAAAAAAAAGAACAAAGGAAGAAATCAGCTATATTCTAGTACATGTTGATGACGCATGGACTAGCAGTACAAGAAAACAAACACTTGTAGATGTGAGAAATACTATCGGCGAAGAATATTTATTTAAAATTGTTCCTCCAACTAGATACATTGGAATTAACATAACGAAGGACAGACCAAACAAAAGATATTTCTTGTCGCAAGAACACCAAGTTAATAAGATATTGACAAGATTTAACATAGAAGATATTTTTCCAAGAGCTATACCAGCTGACCCAAAAGTTAAACTCTCGGCGTGTGCTAAAAATCAACAGAGCGAGGGAAAGCGAAATTTCAGTTTTCGTGAAGCAGTTGGCGCTCTATTGTATTTAGCCTTGCAAACACGACCAGACATCGCATATGCAGTTTGCCAAGTGGCAAGGTTTTGTCAAGATCCACAAAGCGAACATTGGAGAGCCCTCGATCAGATCCTTGGATATTTAAAAGCCACAAAAGATTACGGAATTTGGATTGGAGGAGAGAAAGCGGGACTTTATGGATATACCGATGCTGATTATGCAGGCGACGTCGACGACAGAAAATCCACATCGGGCAGCATCTTCTTTCTCAATGGTGGACCAGTCGCTTGGGCTAGTAAGAAACAACCATGCACTTCTCTCTCTACTACCGAAGCAGAGTATATTTCAGCGTGCCAAGGAACAAAGACAGCTGTATGGCTCGGCTATCTACTTGAAGATTTAACTGGAAAGGAAATAACAAAAGTGTCGATGTTTTGTGATAACGAAGGAGCAGTTAGATTGGTCTACAACCCGGAATTTCATCAAGGAACAAAACACATCAAACTCAAGTGGCACTGGATTAGAGAGCAAGTCAATGAAGATAAAATAGTGGTTAAATTTGTAGGTACTGATGATCAACAAGCAGATATTTTTACTAAGGCTCTGGCTGGTCAAAAATTCTTTAGTATGAGGAAAAGGATTGGAGTTGGAAAAGTATCTGATCATCCGTGTTTGAGATTTAGGGAAAGTGTTGAGGAAAATCTCAACCATGGTACACATTAAGTAAGAGGTTTTATCAATAGGTGTCGCTATTGATTAACTGTCATAGTTGTCGTCTGCAGAACTCTTCTAGTGTAGATCACTTCTTGTTCTTTTTATCATCATCCTGGTAACAACTGCTCTCCTGTATCTGTGTCTCGTGTTAATCTGTTCTGATATTGTTCTATGTGTGAACATGAACCAATAAAGGTATGAGTAAGGATTAATATGTTATGTTGTGTATTATTTATTCTAACACATTTTTTGGGAAAGTTCCATAATGTGCTGTATTAGAAAGTCAATCAATAACCATAGCTCCTCCAACATTTTCTGTGTTAAATTCAATCTTTACATTAAATCATGTTTATTAGCAAAGACAGCAAGAAAATTTCAACTCACCAACGTAACAAGGACGCCATTACGACTCATGAAATTTACAATCAGGCCTTCGTTACTAGGTAACGAAAGAAAACAAAAGAAGGTAAAGCAGGGCTGTTGGTCCTACACTCCTGCCACCTGGTATCCATGACGTAATAGCACTATTTTACACTACAGCGCCTTGGATCCACGGTGCAATAGCACTATTTGATCCTAGAGCGCCACTGACTCCACGGTGCAATAGATTTTACCCTAATTTAAAATCCTATTTCACCGTGATATTTTTCTAAAACTTGAGCTATGCCTACTATTTTAACTCAAAACTGAAGAAAGAGAAAGAAAATACTTCGAAAAATACACAATTAATTCCCGTATGGATACTGCGATTCTTATGCTACATTTGATTTCCGTGTATGTAAATGTTAGACGCATATCGTTAATATTGACACACGAGTTTGTATTTGATCAAGCACGAATGAATACAAGAAGTGATGACTTAAATCTAAACAATGTTTTTACTTAACAAAAAGGGGATAAACAATTTTCCCAAAGTCGGAGAAGCGTCTGAAGACCTCTAAGGGAAACCATGGAACTTATCTTTAACTGAATTTTACACTCGTATTTATACTGCTATGCTAATTAAGCCCCTTCCGGAAAAGATGTCTCCCAGGGTTGGGCCCGGTACTTTTAAAAAGTTACGCGGTAACGATAACGGTAACGTCCTGTTTTTCAAAATTACCGCGGTAACGGTAATACCGCGATGCTTTGGGCAAGTACCGTGGTAACGGTACTTTTCCCGATACTATAAAAATATATTAAAGTTGAAGTTGTATCTACAGTCCACACCACAGTAAAGTAACACATTGTTAGCAATCAATCAAATTTATTCACTTTCAAAAAAAGCATTTTCTCGAAATGTTCATCAGAAAGGTTACATCTACAGTACCCACGCCAGGTATTGGATCACCTCGGTCCAAAAAAGGCGTTTTAACCCGCGCGAGATAGGCCTAATGGTGTCTCGCGCGTGAATTTTTTTTAATACTAAGATTGCTCGTACGAGGTTAATTTTTTTTAATCAGAAAGATAAAGAACTAGTCTTTATCTTTCTGATTTTTAATTTGTAAAAAGTGTAGTTGTTATATGGGAAAAGGATCATTTTGAAATATTGGATCACCCCCGACATGTGCTGCATTCGTTGTCCCTACATGCGGCTATGCCGTCGGGTATGGGAGAGGGTCGAGGGGTGAGAAAGGGACCCAAGTTACAACCAAGTTACCCGACGGCATAGGATATGGTAAGCCTTGATATTCCCCAGCAATAGTGGCAAGATTACCATCACCACCTTGAAAAAAGGAATGTACACGATGAAACTTGTTGGAATGTTTTTAATGAAATGCAAATGCAATGATATTAAAAGTACTCTTACACTTCCTCTTTGATGATTGGGCAGAGGTTGGAAATTTCTTTGCATTACTAGCATCACCATGATCAGTTTATTCATCAGATGAAATGACACTTCGATGTTCGTGATCCCTTTCATTTGCTTCAAGTTGCCCACTAAGTCTAAATCTGGCTCTTTACTTCTAAACAGAAAACTAGTAAAATTTAACAAAAACCATGAATACCAGCAGTGAACTCTTACCTAGTTTCATTATGATGCACACCTAGTCTCATTATGAATTTATGTTGAAAAAAATCACTTTTTCATGACCAGAATTTCAGTAAACCAGTAGAAAAACTTTGGTATCGACTGCTAACAGATTAAACAACCATTGTCTAAAAATTTTTCAAAACAAATGCTAGATGGCAATTGAATTAAAATATAAATACCGCTACCGCAGACTTGAAAAAGTCATTCCGGTAATGCAGTACGGTAGTTTTTTTTTGTACCGCGGTACGGTACTTCCGGTATTACTGGGATACCGCGGTAATACCGCGGTACTTTTCCTATCGTGGTAGCCCAATCCTGGTTGCCACACGTCGGGCAGGCAGACAAAGTTCCCTCACTTAATCTGTGTTGAGCAACTAAACGAGAAAAGAAAACCACTAATTTTGTATTTTTCTCTATTACCACAGTCAATCGGCAGTCAATCGGCGCAACACACAACAGCCGCTCAAAACGTCACCACACAGAATATGGCGACACATAACGCTGGCTACTGCAACACCGGCAGCTGTTGTTCAACACAATGCCCTTCCACACAACCAGCAGGGATGTCAGCGGTAGCGACGCAAAACGTCAGCCACTGCAACACCAGCCACTGTTGTTTAACAAAAATGCCCTTCCGCACAACCAGCAGGGATGTCAGTGGTACCGACGCAAAACGTCAGCCACTGCAACACCAGCCACTGTTGTTTAACAAAAACAATGCCCTTCCTCACAATCAACAGGAATGTCAGCGGTAGCGACGCAAAACGTCAGCCACTGCAACACCAGCCGCTATTGTTTGACAAAAGCGCGCAAAATTTGCCCAACAAACCACAAGAGCAATGAAAAAGAAGAAGAAGAAATAAAAAATTAATTAATAAATAAAAATTAATAAATAAATAAAAAGAAAAAAAAGGAAAAAAAAACACTACCCACAAACACTCAAAAACACTCAAAACAAGACTTGCAAAGGTCAAAGAAAAGTTTATTCACCGATCTGCCATGTTGGTTAGGCGCCAAGCCGCTGAACCTCTCCGCACGTGGCCGTCGTAAAGGATGGGAAGGATCAGCCACGAAGACCAACAATTCTGGATGAAATTCGCTCAAGTAAACCCAAATAAAACGTTTGGCGACAAGTTTTGTTCACGAAGAATGTCGATGGATGCACAAATATGTCTCAGCAAGCTGGATGAACCGGATAAAGCAGGATGAAAAGTTTCAGCAAGGGGTCATCACGCCGTCACAGCCCCGGGAAGCGAGCACTCGATCCCACTTCTGACACCAAATGTCGCCAGATTGGCTGCGAGGTTAAAGTAAGTACACTGAGACTGCTGAAGTTTTCACGAAAGTGGTTTATTTGCGGTCGTCACTAAAAAACAATTAACAAATAAATTGACTGAAATTTCGGGGACGCTGCTTCACTGCCTTCTTCTCTACTCTAAGTCTCACGCCCAACTGCCGGTCTCTCCGCTTCCAACGTGGAACGACTCTTCGCCACCTAGCGGTCAGCAACACAACTATCCATACCGCCACAGCAGTCTATCCGGTCATGGAGGTTTCTATGTAGACACTAATTCATCAAAGAAAAGTAATTATTTTGAATTTTTAAACTTAAAATAATGGTTAATTTAGCGTTTGGCCGTAGTTTTAATTTAATCGTTTTATTTTTTTAGTTTCGGCCATAATCAATATGATGTTTGAGATGCACCAAAACTCCCAATGTTTTCAAAGTTTACTCGAGAACAAGTTGAACTACCTAATTGATAAAATGGATAACCTAAGGGCCCAAGATGTAGCTGCTCGCATTCAAGACCATGCTGAATATCACACGATGTTGTAAAGGTTCAATTTACCGAACTGCCATACGATAATGTTCAGACGCTGACAACTGTGAATACTAGCTTGGCAGATAAAAATCTAGCTGTTAGCCTTGTAGGTTATATTATTAAACAGTCTTTGCTATTTCAACTAACATTTTATATCATCTGTAGGTTGGTTACTTATACAACACGTACAAGAGTGAAGGAGATGTAAAAAAATTCGTTAACAGTGTAACAGATTCACTGGGTTTAAGGGATGTATTCAGTCATCGACAGCTTACACGACACACACACACAGCATTACACAGTAACAGCACTGACAGCAATAACAACTAGTATGAATCACTACATTGGGCTGCCCCTCTGGCCGGTCATAGACGGGCTTTCGAGTCCTCTGACATCCGGCAAGAGTGGCAAAGTCCATTGACATCGCACATTTGCATCTCTTAGCATCCGGCGCTAAGCGACAAAGTACATTGGCGCTACATCCCCCTCCTACCTACTGACATGGGTTCCCTAAACAGGATAAACAAACCCCACAAGGCATAACAAACAGATTCCCCCATGTTTTCTACGTTAACATTTGATAAAACTAATCCGGGTTAAACACCAATATTCACGCGATTGCATTTAGGCCAGGCTGGCCTTGATCCTCTCCTCCTGGCTCTCGCACCTCCTTAAGACTTGCCAACACTAGGGTGTCCACGTGACTACTCAGCCTCCGATACTCGATCCACAGGTACACCAACATTGGCAACGGGAACAGGCATCCAATCAACCATTCAAAAGGATAACGCTTGGCATTCTCCTCTTCTTCCCATTAGCGTTGTAGGCGTTCGACCGCTTTCAGATGTGAACTCGTCCTCGCTAGGTCTATACGCGTAGGCGTTCTTAGGGCGGCTGGTGCTTCCTCCATGATGGGGCTCTTTGACACTGGTTACGATTGCTCGACCACCGGTGCCAATAGAGCACTCAGCATCCCTGCAGCTTCCTCGTCGATGACGCTCGTTACATTCACCGGCATCATCTGTCGGAAGCTCGCTTGCAGAACCCATTCGTCCGAGGTTGCCGAACATAACCGTGGGATTTTTATGACCCCCACTGCTGGCAGCACTTGTGGTAGGCCAATTCCACTGATCCTCTTCCCAGGGCACTGGAGCACTATGGTTACGTTGTCTTTACCAGCGTAACCCCACTTCCTTCCTCCAATGAAGAACAGGTCAATGCCGGTCCACTTTTTACTGTCTAGGTGACAGTTCCTCTGGATTCCTTCCTGCTCCTGCAGAAAGACAGCAGCCGCGCAGCTCTTCATCCTTCCTTTTCGGTAAATCGGCTTCGAGAATGGGTACACACTGCCCATGTATGGAGCGCATTTCCGGACTTCGTCCACGTTGAACTCGACGAACAGCTGCCGATCTGGCGATACCCCCAGGTATGGAGCCAATCCCGCGTACGAGTGGGATACCGACTTCTCTTTGCTGGTGGCTACCGGCGTAGGAAACACACTGTAAATCTGCAAGGCATAATTAAACTCAAATACCGGCAGATGAATGAACAAACGAACGTTGCCGTTCACCAGCGCCGCCTCCACCCTGGCCTCCTGGTACGCTCTCCAGCCATTTCCTACTTGCAGTGTTGGTGTCAGTCCCCAGCCTTGAGACAAGGTCTGTCGAACCGAATTCAGTGCTTTAGCCAGTACATTTGGAGGACAAAGGAGTGGTGACAGTCTCCCTATAGCTGCATCTGCTAAGCCGGTTTGCCAGCCATGCAAGACGTCAGCCGTCCAATCCAGTGCCCTATTTGCCTTTTCCACATACCTCGTTACCTTTTGTAGAAAAAATAATTCTGCGGCAAGGTGGGTCCAGCTGTCATTGAACACTTTTCTCAGCTGCGCCTGCTCTCTCCGCATCTGACCCGCCGCCGCCATGAGAGCACTGATTTCAGACTCATGCTCCGACAGGTGCCCCATGGTCACATTTAACAGGGTCACCTGCTCCTGGAGAAGGTGTACCACCTCCAGACCTTTCTTGTCAAATGACTCGAGCCTCAAGTGCACTGATTCCAGGTCCTTTGTCGTAGCGGTCCCGAAGAGCCAGTTAATCAGCTGTCCACCTCCGTCGAACAGCCCGCGCTTCCGCCTTGTTCCATCGCCTTTCAGAGCTCGTTCCAGCTCCCGAAATTCCTGCCTCCGGCGCTTCACTCTTGCCTTGACTTCCGCCAAGTCACGTGCTGGACCTTACAAAAACGGGGTGACTTCCATAGGGAAATTCCCCGTGATTGCTTTGTCAAACGCACGCGCCATATCGTTTACCCAAGCGATGACCAGTTTAATTACTTGTTTAGCTCGCTTAGGTTAGGTTAGGACACATCATAGATGACTACCCATTCCGAGTCACCCAGGGCGAAAGTACCTTCGGGATGAAACACCGCTCCTTTGGTCGTGACGTACTTCCCTCTCATTTCATCTGCTTGAACCATTTGGCCTACGACACAGACCAAGGTGAAGAACAGCATGTTCTTCATCCAACCAGGTGCCCGTTTCTTCCTGGTCGGACAACCCGCCGGTGATTCCGTTGCTGCTGGGACAGCGGAATCCTTTCCGTCTTGTAGGCTTTCATCAATTTCGGCTATCAGCTCCAATGGCCGGCACTTCATTCTCCCCTTTCCTCTCCTGGTTGGCGGCTCCACAGCTGCCGCAGCAGTGCTGGTGTCGGGTGTCACCCCAGCTTCGGCTTCAGGCGTTTCACCCGTGTCGGTTTTGGCACACGCCATACCCTCTTCACTTTCAGCGCGTGCTTCTTCCGAGCCAGTGTCGGCATGCTCAACATCTAAGTCGGTGTCGGCATGCTCTAGCATCTTAACTTCTTCGTCGCTATCGGACTCCTTGTCCGATTCCACAACAAACTTCTTCATTTGCGACACATGAACCACAAGTGTTTTTTTTCCACTTGCTTTCCAAAGTTCGTAGTTCAACTCAGTGACCTGCCTGATCACTTTGTAGGGCCCCACGTATTGATGCAGTAACTTTTCCGCGAGCCCCTTCTTCCGCTGCGGGCGAAAGATTAACACTAGGTCTCCGGGTTCGTACACTGGTGATGCACTGACTCAGGCATCGTACTGCATCTTCTGACGTTGCTGTACCATGGCCAGCTGGTCCTTTACGTCTTCTCTAAGCTCCATCATCGCCTTCATTAGGTCTTCTGCACCGACGAGCTTCGGCTGGCTTGGCCCAGTCGCCGCCAGCAGATCCCATGGAATCACCGCTTCCCTTCCATACACCATCATGAAAGGTGTGTGGTTGGTACTCTCCTGTCGCGCGGTGTTGTAGGCAAATGTCATAAAATCCTAGGAATTCATCCCAGTCTTCGTGGCTCTCATCCACGTACATCACTAACATTATTGCTAGCGTTTTGTTCTGTCTTTCAACCAGGCCGTTCGCTTGTTGATGGTAAGGCACTGTCATGCGATGTGACAGTCGCAACAGGGCCAACACTTCACGGGTGACTTCAGCCGTAAAACACTTCCTTTGTTCGAGGTTAATTCCCGAAAAAAAAAAATTTTAAAAAAAAAAACCCCAAAAAAAAATTTTTTTTTTTTGTGGCATCCGGCAAGGCCCTGGCTTCTACCCATTTCGTAAGGTAGTCCACCGCCACAACGATGATTGTGTTTCCGTTCCGTGATCGCGGGAACGGGCCAAGGACATCAATCCCGATACTTTCGAAGGGTTCCCCCACCTGCGTTATCTCCATAAGCCCCTTCTTCTTCCCTTGATCCGGCTTCCGGGTCTAGCAACTCTTGCAGCTTTGGACATAACGAGTAACCGCCCTGTCCATTTTTGGCCAATAAAATCTATGTCTAGCTCTCTCCAGAGTCTTTGTTTGCCCCAGGTGCCCAGCCATGGGTTCATCATGAACCCACGACAATGCCTCCTTACGACGTTCCGGTGGCACACAAAGCCGATTAAACTCCTGCCCGAACCTGATTGTTCTCAGGTACAGCAAGCCCTCCTTCAGCATGAAGTTTCCGTACTGGGTGGAGCCATTCTTGATCATTACTTGCTTGATCCATCGCCACTGCTTCACCTGCGGTCTTGACCATCCGCCCAAGACCGTGTATCCAAGCCTATGGCAGCGACTGGGATGGCCACCGCCTGCTCTTCCTCGCCCCTTTCTTGTATACGGTAACGTGATAGGGCATCTTCGTCCTCGTGCAAGCTTCCTTTCTTGTATTGGATGGAAATGTCTTACTCTTGCAACAACAAACTCCATCTCTCAAGCCGACCGCTTAGCTCCTGCTTGGTCATCAGCCAACATAAGGCATGATGATCGGTTTTCACCACAATTTTCGTACCCCAAATGTATGGCCGAAACTTCTTTACAGCCCATACAATGGCGAGGCACTCTTTTTCCGTTATCGTGTAATTTCTCTCCGACTTGTTCAACACTCTGCTGACGAAACAAGTTGGCATGGGGTGTCCGTTTCTTACTTGCATCAGCACCGCCTCTATGCCGTAATCACAGGCATCAGGATGCACTTCGAAATTCTTTGAATAATCCGGATGAGCAAGCTGTGCTGCTTTCACCAGCGCAGCCTTCAGCTCAGCAAAACCTTTCCGTTCCGGCTGTTCCCCAACGAAAAACCCCTTTACCTTCCATTACCGTAAGCGGGAACGCCACCTGGGTGAAGTTCGGAACAAACTTGCGGTAAAATGAGCAAAAGCCTACAAAGCTCTTCACCCACTTCCTCTTTGCCTTTTCATTGGCATTAAGGTTCCGCCCCGGAAACATTTCTATAGCCTTACAGTGCTCCGGATCAGGTTCGATTCCGGCCTTGCTTACCACGTGACCCAGCATCCGCACACGCTCGTACCCGAAAGCACATTTTTCCATCTTCAGCTTTAAATTGGCCTTTCGAAAGCCCGATAAGACTTTTCCTAGTCTTCCCAAATGCTCTTTGACATCCTTTCCAAAGATGACCACGTCATCCATGTAGACCAGGCAATCAGTCCACTTCAATCCTGCCAACCCCATATCCATTAGCCGTTGCAATGTGCTTGGAGCTGAGCATAGCCCAAACGGCATTACTCGGAACTCGTACAGCCCGTCCGGTGTAACGAAAGCTGTCTTCGGCTAATCAGCTTCCGCGACTGGCACCTGCCAGTACCCGCTCTGAAGGTCTACAACACTAACCAGAGCCGCTCCCTCCAATTTGGACAGTGTATCGTCTATGCGCGGGATTGGGTAAACATCATTTCGTTGTCACTTCATTCAACCACCTGTAGGCAATGCAGAATCGCCACTTCCCGTCCTTTTTCTTCACCAGGACGATGGGCGATAACCAAGGGCTCTGAGCAGGCTCTATAACCTCCTGCTTAAGCATCTTGTCGACCTCATCCTTAATCAATTCCCGCTCCCTCCATGCACGTCTCCTTGGCAGTTGTTTAATCGGTGCCGCTCCTCCCGTTGGGATTGCATGTTCAAGCACAGTGCACTGGCCCAAACAATCACCGCTGTCAGCAAACATATCCTGCATCTCCACCATGTAACAGATTCACTGGGTTTAAGGGATGTATTCAGTCATCGACAGCTTACACGACACACACACACAGCATTACACAGTAACAGCACTGACAGCACTAAAAACTAGTCTGAATCACTACATTGGACTGCCTCTAGGGCCGGTCATAGACGGGCTTTTGAGTCCTCTGCCATCCGGCCAGACTGGCAAAGTCCATTGACATCGCACATTTGCATCTCTTAGCATCCGGCGCTAAGCGACAAAGTACATTGGCGCTACAGCAGGACTTACTCAACCATTTTTGCAGATTCGGTCAGTCAAAAGTTGCAATGGAGAGGTGCCCCTAAAACCAATGATAAGAGATCAGGGATTGGAAATATGCTGAATATTTGGGCTGTTTTTGGAAGGAATGAGTTTTTGATAAATGATAATTGTTTTTTATAAATTAAATTAATTTTATTAGCATCTTGTATCATGTTCACCGATAAGCGAAGCCTAGAAAAGTTTTCAATTACAAATCTCGTGCAACAAGTAAAATTGTAGAATTGTCGAAAAGCTCGCGGGAATGAATATCGAAAGCTCAACAAGATTGACGCCGTAACCACTGCCACCGCCAATCTAGTTGCTGAAACTGCAGCAGATGCCACCAAACACGATAACGGTGTGGTAGCAGCGCTGGACAAATGTATTACAAAGCTTGAAAAGGCTCTAGGAGAGTTTAAAATTCCACAACAGTAAACTTTTTACTGTCTCGTCGCTTTTGAAAACTTAAACTTAGGAACAAGTAAATCTCCAAGGTTCATCTAGAAATATATGCAAACATTCAAAAGAAACTGTGTTCGCAGAAAGTGGGCGCACGGAACCAAACTTTTGTTGTTAAAATTCCAATTCAGAAAATTCCCAATCTTCATTTTTTTTACTGTTCGTGACGCAACTGCCACTTTGTTAAAAGTGTAGGCGTAAAGCAATGTAGTGCTATTGTGTGTTAATTACAACTAAATGTTTTAATGTGGCTGGAAAATACAATTCGAATTTTTTTTGTAACATGTTTTAAGCGCTTTTATTGATACTATTACCGCAATAAATGGTTAAAATTCGAGTCGGGATTGATTTAAGAAATATGGAATAGTCTTAGAAGGTAAAAATAAACTATAAAATATAGAAAAAGAGATTATTATAATTAGGTATAACGGAAAGAAGAGAATAATGTTATTGGAAACTTTGAAAAAACGAGTTTTGCATACCAGTACATAAGGGGTATGCTTTACCAATACAGGAAGGATATGTTTAGCTTGATAAAAATAATCATATATATATATATCGATTTCAATAACAGCAAAGTATCAAATACCGGTGTACAATATACTCAAATACGCTGTGAGTAGGGTATACACCGGTATTGCATACCGGGATTTCACCCCCAAGAAGTATGGAAAACCGAAAAATTACCGGTTTCCTTACGCAAAACTCGTACTAGGGCAGATGTTGAGTACATCCTATTGACATCCGTCGGACAACCCGAAATCCGATTTGGATGTTCGACGGATGTGATTTTAATTGGTTTTTACCCCTAAGCAGTGCCCTTTGACATTCTAAGGATATCCGAACGGGTTTTAATTTGGCTATAAATTTTACATGTTTTGGATCTCTTATAGAGAAAAAAAACGAAGTTTGTAGCTGGATTCGAAGTCGGGTTTCCCGTATCATGACCGGATCTTTTTCCACTATGTCAATCTACATATATATTATGTGTCATTTTCGATCACTAAAAACGAATAATTGTAAAACACTTTTTTGTCGGTTGTTGTCACTTTGTTGTGTGTTGTCACACGTTTTTTTCGGTTATCACAAAAATTTTTTTAAAAAGGCAAGATAATGTAGATCTTAATATTAAACCAGAAGTCTAAAAATTGCAATTAAACAAGTTAAGCAAAATATTTTTAAAATTATAAACTTCAGCATGATTTATTAAGTTAACAGTTATTATTTGAAATTAAAACCCTATTATTATTCCGCTTGCTTTGAATATTATTGAATGTTGAATAATATATATTTTCTTTATTCTATTATTTAAAAGTTTAACTTAATTTTCAATACTTTGGTTCCCGTAAGCTAACGGCAAGCCTGCGCAAACCAACTCACTAGTTAAACATATATTTTATTCATTCTTTTGTAATAAAGGTTGAAATTTAACCCACCGGGCAAATAGATAACCACATTGGCATGTTGAAACAGATTTCTTCATTTTATTCATTTCTAAAGATGGTTACAGTATTTGTTTACTGCGTATTTTCTTTCTTTTTCGAAACATAAAAGAATAGCCATCAATTGTGTCAACATCGAGATTACTGAAAACATCGAGATTACTGAAAAACCGCACCATACCTACACAGAAGAATTTACAGTTTAAAACAATTTGTCTTTCAGATACCTAATTAATTTGTATAATTAATTTAAAGGAAAACCGGCAAATTTTTTTCTGATTTCTTGAGCTGAAAAAGAAGAAACTGGTGATGTTTTTTTTATTTAATTTTATCAATATAAAGTAAGGTATTATTTGTCTATAGGTATAAACTACTTCCTAACGCTTGCCACTAGACTTTTAATAGTAGGTAATTAACTAGTCTTGCAAAGGGGAATGATTAGGCATTGTTGTTTTTAAGGTGTCCACCGTATCTATTTCTGTAAAAAACGTCTGAAACGTTTACTAGCAAATAAAGCAACAAAGAAGCAGCAAAGAAGAAAGGAAGAAAACCAAATCGAAGATTGTTCAAAACGAAATAGAAGCACTGTTTTACAAACACTGAAACGTGCGCGCTCGAATTACTAGGATCTTGTAAATGATACACAATTGAAACCTGTAAGAAAACTCTTAGGCTTAACATTATTCAAAATTTCGCTAACTGCAAATGTAAGTTCCAAATTCGAATTTAAAAAGAAGAAGAAGAATTTCAAAGTTAACTAATAAGGTATAGACTAAGCGACAAGTTTTAAATGTCCTTACACAAGAAGAATTTATTCACAAAGGGAGTGGAGGGGTCTACCAACCTAATTCATTCCAACATTTTATTGACGGAGTTTTTCTATTGAAATTGTCGTATAAAGGAATTTTGAAGAAAAACTCGTTAATTTTTCTTGAGTATAAATTATTTTTATATTGACTCTTATGGTCTTTCAAGGGAAATTTTAATTTAGTGGACTGCTGGATGCTCCTGAACATGAACTAAGAACAGCTATGGCAATCCATTCATGGATTGCCATTCATGGATTTACAATTTTTCTGCATTTCTGAAGAAAACAAAAATTAAATCTCATCTTACTGAAATTCAAAAGTTCATTCAAAAGAGTAAATTTATTCCGTGTTTTAATGAAGAACAAGGAACTGCTGAAAATTTATTTTGTCAAGAAGACAAGGTACTGCACAATACACGTAAAATTCAGCTTTGCATCAGTAGCTTCGTTAGTAAGCCGGGTTCTTGTAATGTTGGCTGAACCCAACTTGCATCCTTTGGGTGCCATTTAATTTCAATATTTTGTTAGTTTTTCCAATGCAGACACTGTTTCCTTTAACATTAGCAAGCAAACCATGATCAGGGGAATATACGAGATAGATCTCCATCCGAGACGCGCAGCAAGAAAGTTTTCTTTAACGAAAAGGCATGTAGAGAAACGGCTTGAATTTCCGATTGACTGCTTAAGTTTTCCTGATGAATGTCGAGGAAATGTAATTTACGTAAAATTTACCACGAGTGGGTCGGTCAAAGGGTGGCCTGACTTTTATTCCACCCTTTTACCCATACACACGCTTTATGTCAACCAGAACTCCAGGCCATTCCATTCCTATTGAGATGAGATTAGTGTTAAAAAGACAACCAAAGGGGATAGTGAGAGGGAGGAGGGAGACAATTTTATTTTTTTCTAAGGTGGGGGGGGTAATGTGATAAATTTTTAATAAATTTCTCGCTAATATGTCTGACAATTGCAACCGTGTTTTAACCTGCAGGCCAAATAAAATGAGATTCTACCACAAACACCCTCAAGTTTATTATCGCAGTGGATGAAAAACCATTCCCGTGTGAACTTGTTTTTCGGTTGTCGCTGGAGCTGATACATTTATAAAAATAAATTGCTGGTTTGTAAAAGAAAATATATTGAAATCTTGGAAAATCAACCTGGTGCAATTTTCAGAGACAAATCATGTTTTCTCTGGGATTGGCGATTTCTTAAAGACGGCCTTCTTTTTGTCGTAATCATATGGAGGAAACTCCGCTGTTTCCAAACTGATACCATAGTAATTCGGGGGAGATCTACAATTAACCGTGGGATGAAAAAAAAATCACGGTAAGAGGCAATTCTTTTGCCACAATAATGGTACTTTTGAATTTAAGATGCGATAACTAGAACCTTAGTTATCGCAAAAAACGCGGTTACGATATCCCGTAAAGTGCCATGTTAATAGCACGCTAAAATATCCCGCGTTTCCATATTTAGCGTCGGTAATGTTTAAGGTTGCATTTTTGATAGGTTTTACAGTGTATTTGGAAATTTCTCTTTTGTTTAATTCACATATTTCTGAATTGTTCAGCTTCAGACCACGAATAGATTTGAGTGCGCAGTATAGTAGTGAGCAACTTCTTCTCCCTTCAGACGTCCTTAACTCTACTCTCACTACTTTTAACAAATTTGAAATATGAAGTAGCTCACAATGAAATTTCCGTAGAATATTTATTTAATATTCACTCAACAAATAAACAGGAATATTAAAAATATCCATCGTATATTTTTGAAAAAAATAAAATGTGACATACAAGTAAAACAAATTAAACCAATTTAAGAAAAATAAAAGTTTTGAGTCATTTTTTAAATGTAGCAGATAAAAGCATAATATTATAAATAAGTTAAAATAAAAACTGGGATTTTATGACATTTTCATTCATTTTCTTACATTTCAAGAAGAAGGTAAAGGTTATTTCGAAAAATACTGAACCTGGGCTGTTCAAAGAAATAAAAAATATATCCAAATGGCGAATGTATTTTACCCAAACACAAAAAAGCTTGTTTAATGTCTATTAAAGGCCTTTGAAAAATCTGAGCCCACGGGAATCAAGTTTTGGGCAACGACCACGAAGAAGCTTAAAGGATGTTCCAATGATCTGACAATTTAAAAAACGGTTGGTTAGGACAAATTACGTCTTTAGCTTTAACCACTTTACATATTATTTCATTTTACTACAAAAAATTTTAATTAATGTTCTTTTAACATTTTCCAGCTAGATATTTACAGGCTTCCAAAAAAATAATAAATGTCCTAATTTTAAAACAAAACTAGCTTTTTTAACGTTAGAAACCGTAAGCGTAAATGCAAGAGTTTACATGAAAGATTTCAGGCTGTCTATTTAGAAATAATGGTTTTAGGGTTGTATTAGTTGTATTGTATAGTAGTTATTGTATAGTTTAGATTTTTGCTATTATTTCATTCAAACAATCACTAAAATTGATATTGGTCTTTTGATAGAATGTGTAATGTATGAAGAGCAATTAGTCGAAAATGCCTTGCCAAAAGAGGCAAAAGATCGTTATCTTTCTCAGTTGGTTGACATTGGTTGTGATTGTCCGTAAACAATAAGTAATACATTCTGTTCTTCTAGATCAGTCATAGAAAACGTGATTCCACCAGTTGAAAGAGGTGACGTTTGGAACTATCGAGTCTATGGAAAGAGTATATACACTAAGAAAGAGACGAAGAATTACAAAAATTTTAGATCATATACAATCATCATTCGAAACGGATTATTTTTTTATTTTTAATGTTTTAAATCAGCCAACTCAAACATGATTTGAGTTGCGAAAGTTGATCATTTCATGGTATTTAGTCTACCATCTTTAAGACCTTGGGTTTCTTTTAACCAAGCAGGCAGTGTTATTACAGGACATTGCGACTGTATTGGAGAGTAAGAATAGATAACTAGTTTTTGTTTAGACATGTTACTTCTTTATTAACAGTATATATTTTCTCACAGTCTAAATGAATGCTGTAGCCATGTAGGTGCTGTGTAATTTCAGCTGAATAAATCAGTGCACAAAAGAGAGAACTGTCTGTAACGGAAAAGCCAATGCAATGGATGAATGGGGCTTCTAGACCAGAATATATTGAATGTGGATTGCACCTTCATGCTTTTTGTGAAACGCAGAATAGTACGTTTTATATTATAGGATATAATAGAAACTATTTCGCAACTAAATAATACCCAAAGAAACAAAAGTAAGATGGTAAAAGTAACACATTAGCGATCTCGACGGATGGATTTAAAATCTTAAAATTTCACTAAAATCACCAGGGTCAGAAATATAAGTTTTCTTGGATTGAGTTGAACTTGAAGTCATTTTAAAATGAAAATCTGCAACAGTGATGTAATCTATTGATAAATATATGAAAAACATGTAAACTTGGTAGAATTTATACCTCTATTGTAGCTGGAAAAAATTCTTCTTGATGAAGAGGTGTTGCAGCTGATAATAAAGGAGACTGGTTCAGTATTAATGAATGAGCCCAATCTGGATGATAGTTATCCCCGTAGTAGCATGGTTTTTCTTTATGGCAACAAGCTACGTTAGGAATGGTTATCAATATAGACAAAAAATTAACTTACCAAACAGAAAATAAATATTACACATAAAGTATTTGGTTTTGATTTTATAATCATTTACGTTTAACCTACCTAACCAAAGTGCTCTTCTTTTCTGAATAATAATTGAGTCAAGTGGATACCGTTTGTTAGGCGAGGCAGGAATCTGAAAGAAACGTACTTCACCAACTGATCTCAAATTCTACTGTAACGAAGGCCTACAAATACATTTACCTATTATGCCCACATCTTTTTTCTCTTAAATCTACTCCTTTTTACTTTTTATTACGTCTGCATTTTACTCTTTGTTTTATTTTTCTACATATTTTATTCTCTTTTATTCTCTTTCTCAAGTATTGTAATCCGCATACTAGCCGTTAGTCATTGACGTATCGGTTTTAACCTAATTGAACACCTGCGTCTGACTCACGCCCGTTACGCATATCGCTCGACTAAATAAACAACTGGCTGACAACTGGTCACCAATCCGTCCTTTATACAAACATCTTGTGATTGGCTGCACGTGATGCGCGGCCATGTGCTATCAACATCGGGGCTACTGTCGAAATGCAAAGTTTCTTGGTGAACCACCAAGTCAAACGAGTTGAGTCGATTCGTAGCCGCAAGACGTACCGTTACTTATTTTCTGAGCTATGAATCAGAGTCATAGAGAGGATGGTTCGCTAGCTAGGGGAAAATTTCCCATAACCCGTTGAGGCGACTTTTTGCCTCTGACACTATTGCCACCTAGCGGATAAGGGTGGGGTATTTTACACACATGACTCGCAGAAACCAATCGGGTTTGATAGCTGTGCGCTATACCTGAACCCGGATTCATATGCCCCGTCTGTGTACCGCTTGTACAATAACAAGTTGAATATTTTTCAATTTTAACTTTGAAATAATTATTATTTTGAAAAGCATATATTACACCGTTATACTTGTACAACCCGCTAGTTAGCTTGAAAAACAAATGAACATTAAGTATTTATTTTGAATTTAATTCATGAAAGTCTTGA
The DNA here is from genome assembly GCF_020631705.1 of Daphnia magna. Lineage (NCBI taxonomy): Eukaryota > Metazoa > Arthropoda > Branchiopoda > Diplostraca > Daphniidae > Daphnia > Daphnia magna. The sequence continues at coordinate 9,619,836 of NC_059183.1, forward strand.
CAGTTTAGGCTAGGCAATTTATAGGCATAAGTTAAATCTGAGTTTTTGGCATTGGAATAGGGGTAACATTTAGATAATGTTAGGCATTTAATTATCACGTATTTTTAAACATTTGCATTATGATACCTTGGCAAGTTTAGAGCAGGCATGAACATCAATGGGAGATTTGGAAAATTCTAGATTTCTTTAACGTTTTAACTCGAAATTAAAAACATATCTGTAGGTGTTCCATGTTAAGAAAATGCAGTATGTCCAGGTGATCTTCACAAGAAACAGACATCACGTTACATAAGCAGATTTTAGAAATACATTCTTGGTAACTGTGACGGACATAGACGTGACTAGCACTTTTAAAATGCTCAATAACGTTTTCTACTACACGAAAAATTCTGAACATAGCAACACTGACCAGTTTTAATCCACCATGAGTGCGTGCAAGAGTGTAGTCGGCTGCGGCAAAGTCAGCAGGTAGCTCCATTTCACTAGTTTGCAACAGTGATTTGCAATTAGGGCAACCGAGAACAGAAGATCTCGTTTTAAGCAAATACCCACATAGATCATACAGGATCATCATTTGTCAAATCTGACTTCACATCAATTATTAAATTAACGACATATCTAATGGCAAGTTCTTTCAAAAGCTTGTCTTTTAACGATTCTTTTACCTCACTCGATGACTCTCGCAGATTGGCGGTGAATTGACCAAAACCGAAAGGACTGGGAATAGGACTGGAAATTTTCGTCATATTTCCCCCTAAAAAAAAGAAAGGGGAAAAAAAAATTTTTTTATTTTGCGTCCTATTTCTCCTTTGACCAGTCCTATTTCTCCTTGGATTTAAGGCTATTCCGCTTGCCTTTATCTTGCATCTTTAAGGACAATGAGCCTCCAAACCGGTAGGCAAAATGGGGAGGAACTTATGGTAAAAGAGCGTTGGCTTTATAAGCTTACGCTCTTGAAAATGACCGTTAAAAAACGTCAACGCTTACTTAGCTTGCATGTTAAGAATTCCTTATCCTATTTAACTTTTTATTGCAGAATATTAACCGTCATTTTTGACTGAATACAGTTCATTAACCAAACAATTAAATTTAATAAATCTAAATTTTGTTTAACTTTTTCTATTGTAAATTCTTCGTAAATCTTGCAACACAGAGGGGGTTGCGGGGAATCATTCGTATCTTGGAATCTCAGCCCCTTTGGTGAACCAACCCCCTCCCTAGAAGGGTGAGGACCATGCCCATCGTAGCCCCTCTTTAATGCAAGATGAGAAAAATCTGCAGCTAAGAGTGACAGGTTGGATGATTGTCGAATGAACGGACAATACCGAAAAACCGCTTTGAAAAAACCAAAAAAAAACCACTTGAAATTTTTTTAGACGGAATTAGAAAATTTGCGCTTACTTCAATTAGGTCCTGATTTCACTTTCCAGAAAGTACTGTTATGTATCTAGCATTGACACACTCTTTAGTCAAGGCTATAGTGCTGCGAACGTTCATCATGAAAGACAGCAATGTCGTTTGCGACATAAAACTTTCACTTGGTGAATTCGGGTATTTCTCCTTTTCGCTGAACAGCCGAAAGGTTACATTCAGAATATGCATCATGGCATCAAGAATTTTTTTTGTCCAGTTGTTGAATTTAATTCTTTTATTAATGCATCTTCCATCTAAAACGTCGAAGACTTCATTAAGCAGTTTACCCATCTTTTCCGTTGATTCGGAGCCTTCAAAAATCAAAGAAATGTATAATGAAGAAGAAAATTTAACTTTTGCAGCGAAATACCAACCCTTAAATAAGGCAGAGGTTTTTGGTAGTCAATGTTAATGATTTATGGTCATAGCAACGTGGTTAGAGAGTAGCTGTACGGCTTAGGGAACATTCATTTTATCCCAATTATCCGGTCGAATGTGGCGTTCCGTTAAACTAAATGCTCTTTTAAGTCCTAGGTTTTTTTTTCCTTTTCACGTAAATGACCATAGTCATCCGAAGTCGGCAACTGCTCCTGCAAACTACAAAAAGATTCTGGTAGGATAACATTCAAAAGTAGTTTAAAATCCTTTAAAATGAAATACCTGTACTCTTCTGTGTTTTAAAATATGGCTTCTTGCGTATTTCATTAGATGCGGGGAATAAACAAATACGTAGATTGTAGTACTACAATCGAGGGTATGTTTGAAGTAGTGGCTGTCTGGTGATGGTCCATGTTTTTTTAGAAGAGTAAGCGCTGTTTTGTTAGTTTTATATCCATCGCTAACACAGTTCTTTACTAATGCGTTATTTCCAAATAAAACGAAAAGAGCTTTTATTATTAAGTCGTGGAGCATAATGCCCGAAGCATTTCCTTTAGAAATAAAGCAAGCGAATCTTGCACCTAGTTTTGTTTGTATGGTCTAAACATAAAACAAGGGCATGGTCAGGAATGCCATATTTAAGTTTGTTGTCAATTTCGTCACCGAAATTGACAACCCCGTCCCACTCTAGTTTTTGTGAATCCCACGTCAGATCCTTTTTCAAACTTATTTCATCCCACAGTAAACAACCCCACCGATCATGTGCTGGCAAACAAGCAAGAGACTCCTTAATGCTCTGCAAAGCAAGTACATTAAATCCAAAACGGCAGTCGGTAGAACTTATGTATCGTCTAATTGTAGAAGGAGATGGTGGTGGAAGGATTTCGTTGTCTCTCACATATTTGTAGCATGGTACCGGTGTCACTTAATACTCATTTCAACACAGAAAAGTTCTTATGATAAGATTTCTAATGGTATGAAACAAGGATGGACAAATTGACACCTAATAGGACTGCCTCACCTAACTATCCCATGACACAAAGTCCAACGAAACTGGAACATATTTCATTTTTTTGAAGAAGACAATTTTACGACAATTTATTTATTGACCGACATTCAAAACAGATTGATTTATATGTGCTATTGTGTACAGACATTTCCCAACCATTTGTTATTTTTTTTAAAACTTGAATAATGAATTTTATATATCAACATTTCAGAAACTACACAATTTTGTTGGTCAGAAGAATGCAATCCTGTCTATCTTGAAATGCGTTGCTAACCACTTTACTTATAAACAAAATAGTATATATTGTAGCGGGTGAAAAGGGGAAAATGTTAATCTCTTCGCAGAGATGATTCACCCGCTCATTGAACTACGCTTATCGCAAATAATCAGTGCTAGAACTTCTAGCACTGATTATTGGCGATTCGAGTAATGAAGTTGATGTGACATTGTCAATCAAAAGTAGATGAACTGACTTAATTAGGCTCTAGAAATGTATTAAAACTATGAAGTTAGCACGTTTCACTCTCTAGATTGCATAGCTAATTATCCGTTTAGGCTCTGTAGGGAAAGGAAAAAAAAAAAAAAAAAAAAAATATAGCAATTAACAGAAATTTTGAGTTTTTAATCATTTGACAACAGTGTAAAAAAAAGTCAAATTACCTGGTAATGTTTTTCTTATTACTAGGTATTTTTTTTAGGTTTTATTATTACTAAAGTAGCCCGGAGAGAAAATAGGTAAAGTAGAACTAGGTAAGTAGTGAAAAAAACTAGGTATTACCGGTAATCTAGGTAATACTAGGTATTACTACCTAATAATACCAAAAAAAAAAAAAAAAAAAAAATTTTTTTTAAAAAAAAAAAAAATTTTTTTTTTTTTTTTTTTTTTTTTTTTTTTTTTTTTTTTTTTTTTTTTTTTTTTTTTTTTTTTTTTTTTTTTTTTATTTGCATGGGGGGACAAAGAGGTAAAATTGGATTGCGGTCGACAGAAGGATTTGAAACAGTGTTGGGAACCGAAAAAGAGGAAACGCCAATTACTGAATCTAAATGTATACAGAATATAGTGCGATTGAAGTCATAACTGCTATAATTTATTCATTTCGTGAAATATTGCAGTTACCGTAACCAGAGGAAGCACAATCTCCAGAAGCAACTAGTTTTCCTCCGAGTGAGATTAGCTGGGATGAAATAGCAATAGAATTGTGGTTAGTGTCCAAGAGATCTTCATTCATCCGAATAGTTGCGTTCGAATCCATTGGTTTGGATTGTTTATCTTGAAAGGAATCTACATTGAAATAAAAAATCATATTTTTCACATAATAATTTTTGAGACAGCTTTGATGTCAAACATACCTTCCATACACACCACAGCAGACGAAGTAGCTATAGCCACACCGAGCTTCGAAAATGAATTAACTCTGGACTGCTGATTAACATCAGATGTAGCAAGGGCATTCAACTTTGGACTATTATTCAATGATAACCTACTAGCTGAGGCTACTTCTGTTGTTGGACGTTGCCAATCATCCCTTATATCTATATTTCAATCAGAGAATTTTTTTGACGAAGACGAAATTTGAATGAAAGACACTTTTAGAAATGTGTGAAATAAAATTTACACAGCTACAACACGAATCGGCAATAACACAGAATCTGACTGCTGATTAACTTCGTGACAAGCACGAACATTTAACATGTGGCTATTATTCCATGTTGGCCCACTCGCTGAGGTTGTGTAAGGAACGGTCAGCCTCGTTCCTTACATCCCTTTCTCCTTTCCCACGCTTACAACCCTTCCGCCGATAGGTCATCTACCGATGGCTATTTTTATTTTTTGGGCTACCGGAGGGTGCCTTTTTTGTGTAGGATACTGTATTAGTTTAATAATTAAGGAAGCAATCCTTGTTAGTATAAACTTGTTTCACTAAACGATACAATCTTGCTTGACAACGTTGCTATGCTGCGTGGGCTTAATTTGCATCGGAAAAAGTCAACGGAAGCAATTTAGTTGAACAGCAATAATTTTTTGTCGTCGAGGGAGCGATGTGATAATGCTGGAAAATGTTTGTTTTTTCATTTGAATGGTTCTTTTATTATTCCAACTGTATTCAATTCATGGTTGAGTTTACATAGTAGACCAAGGCAGAATATATAGTTACTCCTTGTGGTGGTTGTCGTTATCACTGTTTCGGTGATTTATTTTCCCATTATTTTCACAAAACAACTTTGTAAACAACATTTTTTGTGAAAATGTTTTTCTTGTCTTGTTTTGGTTGATTGCGAAAGATTTTTAGGTACAGTACCCACCCAAACTTATATACATCCTGAAGTTTTTTGCCTGTATTATCATGGTGTCTTATGGCGCTACGTACAACGGTATTTTTTATTTACAGGCAAACGGCAATTGTTATGAAAATTATAAAGAAATCAGCCAACTCACAAATGTGTTGGCTATTTTGCGATATCCAGTCACGGCTGCAAGTTTCTTTATGTGTAGCTAAAAAATTTTGCCTTTTTACTATTTACTGGCGGGTAGTATTAGCCTATGGTGGAGGTTGAGATATCTTTTAAATATATTTTTTTGTTTTTGTTGTTCCCTAACCTCTACAAATACGCCAATTATTTATTTAACATTTACCCTTAACATTAAATACTATTTACCGCCAGGTTACATAAGGTTACGCAACTCTATTAGTTTTATGTGTAACAATAAAGCCTCAGTATTAAGCTAAATTTGAACTTGCTTTGACATGGATGTTAACGTCTAGTCCCCTCGTTTGACTGAATCAGAGAAAGGGATATTAATAGAATATAATTTAAGTGGCTATAACGTAACCGAAATGTCTCACATCCTTCGTCGGTCAAGAGTGATAGTGTAAAAATGGATTAAATGATTTCAAGACGAGGGCTACGAAGAGTTAAAAATGAAGAGACGAAGCGGAAGGCAACGAGAAACTGACGAAGCTTACGACCAAAGAATTATTGCAGCTGGTATGATATTTTTTTTTATTTTCTAATTAACCGTCATTTCTTTTTTTGCCGTCACTGTAGCCAAACTGAGTACATTTGATACGGCGGTAGAGATAAGGGAGACGACAGAAGAGAAAGATATTGCCATTCGAACAGTGGGAAGCCGTCTACTGGAGACCGGTCTGTGGGAAAGGGTGCCAAGTGTTAAAAATTTTATGAAGGAAATGCACCGTGCAAATCGGAAAAAATATGCAACCGAGCATATCCACTACAATTTAGATTTTTGGAGCAAAGTTATCTGGTCGGATGAGAAGACATTTATTTTTTCTGGGTGCCTGCCGCAGAACGTCAGACGTACGGACGGAACCCGGAACGATTCCATCAACCTCGCTCGCAATTTGTGGTCAACAAGAAAATCCTTTAACATCTGCGGATGCGTGACGTACGACGGCATAGAAGTTCTTCATAGAATTATTGGTAAACTGAATAGTCGTCAGTATCTTGAAAACCCAAATGCAGCCGTTTGCCGTGAAAAAATTTTCGCTGCTGGCCGTAGCCATCGGTTACCCTCAAGAATTCCGTTTCTTCCAGCTTGATGGTTAATAAGGAAAAAAGGAATGACAGATGATCCTAAATATTAATTATAATTTTTTTTTAGTTGTCTTAGTCATAACGGAGGAATAGATAAAGACTGGCTAGGAGAAGAGGCTCTGGAGCAATATCATATCAAGGCTCTTCGGTGGCAGGCTTACAGCCCGAATTTAAATCCGATAGAAAACTTTTGGGGATACATTGTCCTTAATATGGGTTAAATGGAAACAAATAATGAAGAAGACGTGTTTGCGTGGGTTTCACAATTTTTGGAAACAATGGCAATGGCGTATTGGAAAAGTTTAATTCAATCGGTGCCACAAACATGAACCAGAGTTCTAGAATTAAATGGTCATGCGAAAGAGTATTGATAAAAAAACAATGCTGGAAAATTTCTGTCATTTAATTTGAGCAAGAGGTAATAAAGTTGCGTAACCTTAGGTAAAATCGCGATAAGATAGTAATTAATGTTAAGGGTAAGAGTTAAGTAAATATTGACGTATCCGTAGAAGTTAGGGAACAACAATATTTAACAAATAAGGTATCTTAACCTTCACCATAGGCTTATAGTATCCGCGAATACACAGTAAAAAGAGGGGGTTTTTAGCTACACGTAAAGAAACTAATAGATGTACACAAACCAGACTGTCACAACCGAAAGAATTAAAATAAGAAAAATTTTTCGTCTGCAACTTGAAATTCTCCAGAGTTGCGGGTTTTGTTTTTTAAGAATAAATAAAATGTTTACCTGCAATAATTTCATGCTATTGAATAATAAATAAAATTGTAAAAAAAATATATAAATAATGACAATTAATAATGATTTACATAATATACCTTAGAAGTAAATATATATATCCATATGTGTCAATGTCGCACAAATTATCTTCAAGAATCAATTTGAAAGATTTTAACCATCAGCCTTATTCTTAGCAATCCAGTGCTATACTACTGAGCTACCCCATAATAAATATGATACTTAAAACATTGTATAGAAACAATTTAAACATCATACAATTTAATGACGGCTAAGAATAATAGATCCGTTCGTATATCAAAAGTTTATGAAATATCTAATAAAGCCCCTTTGGCACCTTCGGGATTTAAGGTTAGTTTAAGTTTAAGTGGGGGTGGATTTATTTCACTAAGAATCATGAAAGTAAAGTCGTGGTAAACTATAGGATCAGTCTTGTCTAGTTACTACGGTTTACATAACAAGTGATGCCATCTATGTTTGAAATGTTGAAATGCCGGGAAACAGTAAAAAATGGCCGATTTTTTACCTTTTTAAATTCAAATAAAAGATAAGAATGTCGGGGGCGGATGGGTGAGTTGGATAAGGCGTCACTTGTTGATGGGGCACCTTGGATCCGGTTCAACTCTCCTGGTGAGGATAGTTGCTCCCACATCCGGGCACGACACTACACGGACAGTTCACACCTCTTCCTAAAAAATCGCCTAACAAGTTTGCATATCATTATGGTAGTTACCTTCCCAAAAAAAACAAACAAATTAAAAAAAAAAAAAAAAAAAAAAAAAAAAATGCCATTTGTGGACTTCATCAGAAGACCCTATCCGTGAGTACCTTTAAACCTAGTCAAACACAAACAAACAAACAAGATAAGAATGTCTTGTGGGTTTATCCTTAAAACAAAAAAAAAAAAAAAAAAATTAATAATTTTTTTTTTAATAATAAAAAAATTTTAGCTTAGAAATATGATTTATTCGTCATTACTAACCATTAACGTAGTAAGGTAACGTTGCCGTCATTCAATGGTATTCGGGTAATCGGGTAGCATATGGAAACCCAAAATTATTCGTATCAGTATGCTAGCTTTCTGTTTCTAAATTGTTAGTGGCTTATTGAATACGTTTCCGCCAGTGACGCGGGAGATCCGCGTTCAAAGCTTGTTTGCGTTAGTAGTATTCAGAGCAAATCTAATTAATGAATATAATTAAATAAAATTTTGATGAGATATATAATATTTAAAATTTTGAAAAAAGTATTTATATATGATTAATGATTATTTAATTTGTAACAATTACACTGTTTAAATAGTTATCTCATCCAAGTCTAGAACGCGGATCTCCCGCATCGCTGACGGAAACGTATCCAATAAGCCACTAACAATTTACTAACAAATAGCTAGCATACTTATAAGAATAATTTGGGGTTTCCATATGCTACCCGATTACCCGACCCCATAATGACAATAACGAGTAATGGAAAGACTATTTTGTATTGCAAAAATTGTTCTACTTAGCCGGGGGGTAGGGGAGTCTACCGATAAACAGTATACACTTTTTCCAGACATTTAATACCTAGGGCAAAAAAAAGCTGTCTGGACTGATATTACCCAACCCCCCTTATAATGGTTTTGCGCCAAAACCACCCTACCTCTTAAAAAGGTAAACTAATAATTGTTTCTACCCCCAGATGGCTTTTTCAAAATAAATCGGTGTTCACCTTTTTGTGCAGGATACTGTACATGATCACGCTATCCCTAATTACTGGGGGAAACGTCGGGTGTTTACAAAGGGGTTCCAAGATTTTCCGCTAAGTCCGCTAGTCTAGAAGACCGTTCGTCTACAGGAGTTATAGTAAAAACCCTTTTTTTATTTCTTTAAATTTCAATTGCCAACCTATATGTTAGAAAAGTGAACGCATTCAAACTGATTTTCATTTCTGATTTTTAGGGACTAAAATCGTGAAGATTGTGAAATTTGGGAATGTTTTATTTATGTTTGAAATTCATAATTTTGTTGAAAATTGCACCTTCGCAACATTGCCTAGTTTCGAAAACAACACTAAATTTGATTTAAAAAATTTGTTTTACGGATATCTCATAATAAACCAAGTAAATACAGTGTGTTTTAAATATAAAATCTTGTTTTCTCAGTTTTAGCATGTAGGAACATTAAAATAAATATACTTAAAGAATTAGGCAATGTCGCAAAAGACGCAATTTTCCAAAAGGGTGAATTTTTATTGTAAAAAAAATATTTCCCAATTGCACTACCATTTTAGTCTTTAAAAATGGGGAATGTGTCTAGAAATACGACTCTGACTGGCAGTTTCAATAATTTATTATAGAAACAAACAAGATCAGTTTACAATTTGTTGTGTTGTAAAAGAAAAAAGGGGGAGAGCCGAGAGATGCGACCCTTCAAGTATCGTGAAATTCACATTCTCCCCAAACAAAGAGAGAGGAAGAGCTCGCTGAAAGAAGGGATTAAGAAAACGGCGTTGTGACACGGAGGAAATTAAAGGTCGAAGAAAATAATATTTTCTACATACTCCCGGCCCGGAAGCTTCTCACTCTTCTGCCATGATCTGGATCCGTTCCTTCACTGCTATGGCCGCTTTGCGCTTGGGTCGTGGTTTGGAATCAGCAACGTTAGTTTGAGATACAGTGTCAGAAGAAGCCTCAAAGGTCTCGGTGATTTCCAAATTATTGAGTTTTGAGACCGAGTTGTTGGTCTTACCCTTGGCAGTGTGGATATTGGCACCCCGGATTTCTCCCTCTGGACTGACGATCAGTTTGTCAACATCAGCCAATTTCCACTCCATCCGTGGCCCGTCGTTTTGGACGAGTACTACATCACCAACATAGATAGTAGACTCGAATCGTTTGTTGGAAATGATGTCTTTCTCGAAGACTGGTCAAATATTCTTTTTGCCAGAGTGTCCAAAATGATCTGAGGATCTGCTGGCGACGCAAGAAAATGTACAAAAGATGGGAGGGTTTCAGGACAAAGGAGGGGTCCAACAGCTCTTCTTCGATGGGTGGATCGTACGGAAAGAACGTTAGGTGTTCTCCGTAAAGAAGATGCGATGGAGTGAGCGCTTGAGGTTCGTTAATATCTGATTAGACGTATGTTAAAGGCCAATGGTTTAAGATGGCTTCAATCTCTGCGATGATGGTATGCAATTCAGAAAACTTGAGTTTGGGGCGGCCTAACATCTTTTTGGGGGCCTAACCATATGGTTGCTGACTGGCATCAACAAATACATGCAGAGAATGGACATGAGATTTGGCTTAGAAGTAGGAACGAGGAATTTTCGGAGCAGCATTGGTGATTGAAGTAGCTATACCTCACCCATCGGTCAGAAAGAAGAGGAAGTAGGGGTTCGTCCCAGTCGAGTAAATGCTTCCATGTATCTTGTATCAGAATCTTTGCTGATATAGAAATAGGTGAAATTTATTCCGAGTGGATCGTAGATCGAAGAGATTCCACTTAGTAGATCACGCTTCGTAGCAGTAGGAGAGCAGAGTGGCGAGAGGCATACGAGAGGTAGCTGCAAAGTATTGTTAAGTCGGTCCCATAAAAAGCCTAAAACTTTTGTTAGTGGAGAGGTATCAGCTACACCGTCAAGAATTGCGCGATCGATGAGACAGGGATGGCAAGAAGTCCATGATTGCAGCGAAAACGATGCCACTTTGAAAATGGAGAGAGCTTCTGAGTAGTACTTGAGTGCTTCAGCTGTGGATTCACTTCCGGCAATGAGGTTGTCGAAGTAAATATTGTTGGAATTCGTGTAATTTCAACCGTACATTCTGTATCTTTGGCAACTCTGCTCTTCTCCTCTTTCTCGAATTGTTAAGGTGATGTGATATTGTCGTCTGCTAAAATAAGCGTGGTGTGCAATTAAACGTGTGTGAACTGAAGCTAGTTTAACTAGAGTTAACTCGAGTTACTTATAGTAGAATCATTAATTAAGAGGTGAACTGAGTAGAAATCTGTGACTAGAATATCAGGTAAACATCAGTATTGTTATTTGGTCTCTTTGAGTATCCTATGAGCCACAGATGTAATCACGAATTACACGGCATAAACTAAGAGCTCTCATATCTATTTCTAACAGGTTATGGGCCAAGCTACGCGCTACCTGCCTGATAAAGAATGATGAACTCGAATCAACATGAAGCCTCAAACATCGCTGAATACGATGGGCAAAATTTTTCTTTATGGAAACTTGAACTATTTGTCCTGCTCGAAGAGCATGACCTAATTGACGTGGTCACTGGAGATGAACTTATCCCAGAAGAAGAGTTTGAGGACAATGATGAAGATAAAGATCCAACAAATTTGGAGGAAATTCAAGAGTGAAAAAGAAAAGATTGCAAAGCACGTGGTTACATATTGAAAACCACCAAGAAAACTGAGCAGGAGATTCTCGTTGACTGTACCACAGCGAATCAAATGTGGAATCTCTTTTACGGCAACAACACCGAGAAAGATCTGCTGACAATCAACATGATTTACTTGCCCGATTTTACGACTACAAGTACAAGGTCGGGGCTAGCATGAAGAATCACATTGCAGACATCAAGTCAATTGCCCATCAGTTGAAGTAAGTTGGGCGCCCAGTGGATGACAGAGAGGTTATGACGAAGATTATCAGCACACTGCCAGTTATCTACCGACCTTTTGTGTCTTCATGGCGTCATGTTCCGCTGGAAGGTCAGACTCTACTATCACTTAAATCTCTTCTTATGCAAGAGGAAAGAGAGAATGCCAAGTGTACACCAGCACCAGCACAAGCAGGCAGCATCAGCAACGAGTCTGCCCTTCCGGTCCAATTCAACAATGCCGCCACTACTGGTGGAAGATTCCAGTCGACATATCAAGATTATAGCCAGAACCATGGAACTGGTGAACAGTGGACCAATCAAGAATGCCCTCTACGCCCACCCAAATGGTCCGCCCAATAGCAACCGAGCCGGTAATCAAAGGAGAGGCGGGCGTGGTCGTGGTGGTCGGGACAGAGGCTATCAAGGAAACCAGATCAACCATCATGGAAATGGAAGTGATCAGCCAAAGCACTGTACGTATTGTGGCATAAACAATCACGTGATAGATTACTGCCACCAGAAGAAACGACATGACCGCACCGATCGTGAACGAGCTGAAATGGCCGCCAAGAAGATAAAGATGGAAGACGGTCAGGTAGCAATCGTTTTCTCAACCACTAACATGCCGTTGGTAGGACAAGACCTGAGTCTCGTCTCCACTACACCTCGTTTCAAAACCAGAAGTACAGGTGACTGGTTCGCGGACTCTGGAGCTACTTCTCATATGTCCGACCAAAGGGATTGGCTCATTGATTTTGTACCGGTTCCAGAAGGCTCATGGACGGTGAATGGGATTGGAGTTTCCAGTTATCCAGTTCAAGGGTTCGGAAACGTCAATGTTTGGACAATGGTGAACGACGAGAAGAAGGTCGTCACACTCAAGAAGGGGGTCCGTGTATATCGTGTACTTGGAATGTGGAACGTGGAACGGTACGCCGTGGAAACCACCGTGGAAATGGGAGGAGCCAGAAGAGGCTTTTCCACGGCTTCCCCCCCCTTCCAAATAAAAACAAAAAAATAAAAAGGTTTTTCTGGGTTCCACGATTCCATGAAGGTGAATTTAGTTCATTTCCTATGTTAGTTGTTCCTATACGGGTTTACATCGCCTACACCATCCACTGTGAATATGTGCCTCCTTGTGCATTATCTCCAAGTAAAAACTAACGTGCAACTAGGGCTAACAAGAACATTTGTTAAGCAGACCAAACATTATTGTGCTTTTATTACCACCGAACCCGCGAGTGTTTGTGCAAAACTATCGTCGAAAGAAAGTTGCTTTGATCTTTGTAGCCAACGAAAAAAAGACGGAGATTCTGAGGTGAACAGGTGATCACATATTTCTTTGGGAATCAGTCCTATCGTGCTTCCTAGACTAGGACAGTAACCCTAACAGCACGCCGTTGTAGAAATTTATGGCTGATTTGTTCAACCTGGAACATTGCGGTCTGGCGTCCAAATATGAGGTATATATGTTATCAAATAAAACTTAACTTTACGTTCGAAGGCGCATGTTCAGCCGCAGCTGAATTTATATCAAAGGTTTCATGTAGACTGCCCGTCTAAAGAACATCAGTTTCTTTACAAATTGATGGGACTACGACTGCAGCTAGTTAAGGAATGGATGGAATGGTTTGAAATAAAACATTGATCCGCCATTTAATCGCCCTTGATTAAATTAAATTTAGGGCTCTATCTCTTTCGTTGACTGTTTCTATCTACAAAAGATGTTTTTGTATCTTGACTTTTTTATATTCCTTAGGAAATCTATCGTCCCCGCTGAGGATTTATTCAAGACCGTGAGAAAAAATTTTGATCTGTCTTCGACGTTCGACTCCAAGCTAAAAAAAAGGGGAGAGGGTATTAAAAAAGGAAAACATTGAATTAAAAAACAACATCAGTCAACAGTCATTCTGGGCATTTAGTCGGTGATGCATGTACAGCTGCTGTAGTGCGTTTGTTCTTTCGAATAAATTTTGTAAAATGTGTTCAGTTGAAGATGATTTACTCTTATTTTCGCATCGACAAGTGATAACGCATATTCTTGGAGAGGGAATATCGAGAGCTCCTGAAACTATTCTTCCCAAAGCAGGGTCTCGCTTAATTCAAATGGCACGACCGAATTTTTCAAAAAGATTGGCGTGCGGACGGCTACACATGGCGACAAAAAGCAGGAAAAAAAAGTGGGGATGGAGGGCGCTTTGAAATACTATTTCAAGTTGCGTATTGCTAATGGGGAGGGCAGTGAAGCTTTTACGGATGCATTCCAAAAAAAAGTATATGAGCATCCTGCTTACCAAGATCAAGTCCTAGTTATGTATGATGGTGATGATGCAGCCGTTAATCCCAAATATTGCCACGGTAATGCAGAAAAACCCGGGAAAACTGAAAACCCGTTCTACCCAACTTCCCCCTCAGTTAAAGCAATTGTAAAACAACGTCTAAACGAGGCTCCAGCAAAAATGCATGGGGATTTGATCGACGCTGCGGGCCCCGGAATAAGAGTGCAAGTTGTGCAAGCATCCTGGGATATCCAACAAATTCAAAATTTTCAAAGATTAGCCCGACAGAAGACCAAAATCAGCCACGATGCGCAATACAACGCATATGAAGTTGGAATAGTTACTAACTTCCTTCAGAAATTTGAAGTCCATCCGGAATTAAATCTCGTCCTGTCTCCACCCTGGCATGTTGGCTTTCCATAACATTACAAGTTGCAGTCTTGTATAACGCGCATTTGTATGGCATTTCCTGTGACATTTATTCCTACAGATATGGCAATCGAATTTATAAAACTGCTCAATCGCGACGATTTACCAGCTATCATTATCGAGTATGACACGACGTTCGTATTTGGGGTGTTATTTTGTTAGTTGGTTAACCTTTCGGTTTACTGAATTCATGGATCTCGAGACCAATCCTATGCCAACTGTTGGCTTGGGATGCTTAATTCACTCCCGAAATTCCAAAAATCCCATGAATGTTTTTGGGATATGATAAATAAAAAAAATCCAGGGCTGTCAACAGCTACCAATGTCCTGATTTGGTTACGCATTCTTTCCTTTAACTATGCAATAATAATTGTTCATAGGTTTTTCCTGGTATTCCACGTTCACGATGTCACGTTCACGCGTGGAGAAATCAAAAAGCAGCGTTGTGGAGCTTTGGGGTTACTAGTAAAGGAGATTTAAATAAATACAAGCAAGATTTTTATGACCTGCTTCATCAAAAGTCAAACATGGAGTACTGCGCTGCCCTTCACGTTTATAAATCGCGCAATTGGATTACGGTAACTATAAAATTTTAAACAAAGGCAGTAATCGCATGCGTCATTTTGGCAATGTGACTTAGTTATCTTGTTTCTTATATTGTAAGAATTCTCGTGTTATTTTGACAAGAATATACACCCAGATATGCTATACATGGGGAAATGGTCGCTGGAACGCTATGGCGTTAAAAATATACTATCTACAAACCGCATCGAATCCTTCCATGCTCAGCTTAAACGCCATTTTATAAAAAAACGAGCATATGGAGAAGATGTCATGCTTTTGGATAGTTTTCACATTGTGCGACGGAACAGAAATGACCGCGCCCAGCGGTGCAAAACATACTATTACCCTATTTTCGGGTGCCGACGGAAGGCCTGATCAATACTGCACGTGTGCCTCTACAGTCACGAGAAGTCATATTATGTCTGCAATGTTATCTATCGGGTACAAACCGCGAAACTCTACCAAAACATCGAATGGTACGCGAATGCGAAAAACCTTGAAAAAAAAGGTGCGGTCAAGATTAGGGACGAAAAAGTGTGATGTTCCGCCTTCTGGAATTCCGAAACCGATAGCCAAACGCACACCTGCGGAACTTTTAGACGACATCGTTAAAAAGGTAATCAAGTTGTTTATTAAAATTTGGAATCGTTCTGATTCAGAAATAAGATTTATTTTTAATCTGCGTTAACAGATTCTTCCTGAAGACGACCTTAACGATTTCCAAAGGGAGGAAATTGAACTGGGTAATCTAGGAGGCTGCATTGATTCCGACATTTCGGATCACGAAGTTCCATTGGAACCTACAGGTACCGAGGGCTCCCCAAGGGCTACCCGTACATTAAAGGTATCATTTCATAGAATCGGTTGTATGATCTTATCGCGTAATACTAATATTTTTACCGTAGCCAATCTAGGAAACCGAGATTCGTGCTTCAACACCAATACCATTTGGTTCATCAAAACGTCTTGAGAATTCCAAATACGGGCGTTCTTCTTTTAAAGCCGAGTCAACCACAAATTCTCGTGGTTTTATAACGGGACCAGTTATTGTGACCGAAGATCTTATTGGAAATGTTCAACTAATTATAAAGGTACTATTAACTAGATACTACTAACTATTTCCGCAATCGCAGGTCGCGCCAAATTCGCTGGAACAGAAGGTTGAGTCGCATGAAACAGAGAATATTTATTCCAACAATGAAACTCATGGCGAGTCTTTGTTTCCCCACAACTTTAGTGACCTTGGGTGTGACAGTTCCATAGTTTCAACCACAAATCCCGCTAGTTCAAAGGTAAAAATATTTGTCTTAATTCTACGTTTAACATTATCTTAATCGATACCGAACAATAACGGTATACTTTAACTTTAAAAGACTTCTTATAGTTCATCGGATTCCATAACTTCTTGTGGCAAGCGTGAGGAAACAATGGTGAGAGATTGCGGGTAAACTACTGTTTTCTCGTTTTTATTACAAATTCTATTTGGGTTTTTGGATAACAAGCAAAAAAACGCTTCACCGTGATGAATACCTTTCCGAGGAAGAAATTGTGGCAATTTGTGTCCCACAAGCACTATTAGGAACGGGCCATGTAAACGTGGCTCAAACAATGCTGAGAAGTCAGTTTCCTGAAATAGGGGGATTGATGTGCCCAACTTTTGGTTCGTCGGCAAATTATTCCAAGCAAGAAACGCGTACGTGGATGCAAATTTTGCATAGCCCTGACCATTGGCTTCTGATCACCAAGGGTCTTCTTAACACGGAGAATACTCGCGTGTATGACAGCTTGGATTTCAGGCGGGACCAGCGGAAACAAATTTTGGCTTGTATCTCCTCACTGGTTAGAGATGAGGAAAACAAGATAACGTTTGAGGTGATGCCTTGCCAAAGGCAGCAGAATGGTTCTAAAGACTGCGGCATTCTGGCAATTGCTTTTGCCACAGCTCTCGCTTTCGGCCTCGACCCCAGCATGCAATTTTTTTACTCATCCGCTAGTCGCAAACATTTGTCTGAATGTTTCTGAAACGGATGGCTAAGACCCTTTCCATCGTCCTTTAGGAAATCAAGTATACGCCCGGGAAAAACGCTAGAAGAACAAGTCTTCTGTAGCTGCCATAGGACAGAAAATCTGTCCGCCGGAACTGATTGGGATCTCGTCGCATGTGACAAGTGTGGAGAATGGTTTCACCGCATGTGTGATGATTTCCCACAAAACACGAATATAGACTGGTTTTGTAGGGCATGCAGGTCTTAAGTTAATTTTAGTTTTAATGTCTACCCTGTACTGTACAAGTAAACATAAATAAAAAAGCTACTGAAGCTCTTCTTTCTACTGAAGAAAAAAAATCTATTCATTGATCTGTGAAAAGGTTGGGAAAAAAACTTATATTTTCTCTTGACCCGGTATATAATGAATTACAACTTAATATACATAATTATTAAGAAAAATGAGAACCCCATTTTCCACGACTTTTGGCAAAAATTCCAAGGTATACCCCGCTGCTGGCAGTTTCCACGACTTTTGGCTCCTCCCGTTTCCACGGTGATTTCCACGCCGTACCTATGGCTCCTCCCATTTCCACGGTGGTTTCCACGGCGTACCGTTCCACGTTCCACGTTCCACGTTCCAAGTACACGATTATACACCTACCCTCAAGAAGGTGCTGTACGTGCTGGAACTGGGAACAAATTTACTTTTAATTGCTGCCGTCACGGACCTTGGTTGGAATGTTATTTTTACCAACACCCGGTTGACATTCACTGCACCAGAATGCGGTTTGGTAATGATTCGAGAAAGAGTTGGATCGTCGCTTTACCTGCTGGACATCCATCACACCAACGAGGAAGACCAAGTGAGCTCTGATACCTGCGCCATTTCACCTGGCATAACAACGTGGCACCGTCGGTTTGCTCATGTGAGTTACCCGGCAATCATCAAGCTGGCTACAAATTACATTGTCAAGAGACTGGATTTGGCCAACACTACCATCCCGATGGGACCCTGTTCCGGCTGTGCTTTTGGCAAACATCAGAGATCACCTTTCCCTACTGGCCGATTGCGAGAAACCAATCCTGGCGAGATGATCCACTCTGATTTGTACGGTCCAATGGAAAAGGCCACTCCGAAAGGATCTCCCTACTACGTCATCTTCATAGATGACTTCTCTGGGATGCGTTTCATCGTTTTTTCAGTTCAAATCAGAGGCAGCTGTTTCCTTCCAGGACCTTATTCACAAAATCAGAGGAGAAACTGGAAATCTGGTACGCGTCCTTCGTACTGACAATGGTAGTGAATGGTCGAGTCACGAGTTTGCTGGTTGGCTGAACCGCAAGGGAATACGTCATGAGACAAGTGCACCTCATACGCCAGAGCAAGACGGAGTTTCGGAGCGAGGCATCCGGAGTTGTCTCCATGATGATCAACCACCATCCGAGTTTTTCGGTGAAGCAGTGACCAACAGTGCAACGAACTTCATCAGAGAAAGTCATCTCCCTACCTAAGTATGGGCAGAAGCTGCACAATTCACTGTATACACTTTGAATCGAGTGCTCTGTACCCGTACGCGACGGTTAGCTAGTTAGAAGCTGGACGCAAGCTTCGTACGGCAGGCTCCCATAGTAGTGTAACTTTCGACGAAACATGCTAGATTTGCTCCGATCCAATGTAAGATTTTTCAGCTAGCATCAGACTTGGGTTACCCGTACGCGACGGTTAGCTAGATAGAAGCTGGACGCAAGCTTCGTACGTCAGGCTCCCATAGTAGTGTAAGCTTTTACGAGACAAGCTAGATTTGCTCCGATCCAATGTAAGATTTTTTAGCTAGCATCAGACTTTGGGTTTCTGTCAACTTGAGAAAAGAAATTACTGTAACTGGATTCGAACCCGAGCATACCGTTACATACGGCAAGCTTGATTTAGGTAGGCTAGCGCAGGGGAAGCTTTGATGAAGCTAACAGTTTGGGTACGCCAAAACCCCAAGCTTGACGTTTCGTTCGGGTATTCAAGCTAAGTCAGCCAGCAGCGCGCGAGCTTGTATCTGTCAATTAGAAAAAAGAAATTTTAGGAACTGGATTCGAACTCAAGTCTCCCGCGTGGCAGTCGCGGCTTCTTCCAATCACCCAATTGGTTTATATAAAATATAAGAATTCTAAACCGCTAATCAGCAGTAGTTTATCCTATACAAAACTTATCTCATCTTCACAATAAAACATTCCGCATAAATATCTTACTTTTTACTTTTTATTGTTATAACTTACAAGCTATAATTAATGGGAATTTCAAAGAGCTATCTTCTGTTATTTTTTTAAATTGCAGAAAACTTGTTGTATTTAAAAAAATTATTTTTTCTCTTATTACGGATCGTTAAGACAGGTAATATTTTAACAGATAATTGATTTCATAAAAAACTAGCTTAAGAAATATAACCTAACTTTTCATGATAAATAATTCTAACTGAAATCCGTCGATTATTTAATAATATTATTATACTTTAACTAGCAGCCCACAAAATCCAAGCTAACCCTTTCATGCGCCAAGCTTGACACGTAGCTGTAAGCTATATTATAGCGCGGGGGAAGCTTGAATAAAGTAAGAGTTTTGTTAGCTAACCAAACTCAAGTTCCCCTTTAAACGATAAGCTTGACAACTGCAAACAAGTGCGGGTGTAGCTTGAAGAAGCAAGAGCTTTATTAGGTTTCCTAACTCAAGCATGACGTAACATACGGCAAGTTTGATATCGGTAGGCTAGCGCGGGGGAAGCTTTGGTGAAGCTAACAGTTTGGGTAGCTGACCCAAACGTCCACCTGTTCAGGGCGCTCAGCTCGACGAGACGTTCCCGTACAGACAAGCTGTTGGAGCTTTACTCTACCTGGCCGTGGTCACCCGACCGGACATCTCTTCTGCAGTAGGACTGGTGGCACGATTCATCGAGAGACACGATACTTCTCATGTCAACGCGGTTCGTCGGATCATCGCCTACCTAAAGGGAACGTCCAATTTTGGCATCCGTTTCGTTGGTTTTGCTGCGGATTTACCTACTGGTTACGCCGATGTGGATTACGCTGTTTGCCATGACTCAAGGCAGTCAACAACGGGCAGTATTTTTCTCAACCACGGAGGACCAATTGCGTGAACGAGCCGTCACCAAACGTGCGTAGCACAATCTACAACGGAAGCTGAGTATGTAGCTGCAAGCGAGACAGTGAAGGAGGCCATGTGGACCCGTCGGGCCCTGCCGGATATATACGAGGGCCAGGGTGGACCGATCACAATTTATTGCGACAACCAGAGCGCCATTCAGCTTGTGCATCATCCTGATCAGCGGCCGAAGACGAAACATATTGATGTCCGATACCATTTCATTCGCATGCAGCAGGCCACAGGAGAGATCGACATGCAGTACAGTATCCTGCACAAAAATCCGAACACCGATTTAATTTTTTAAAGCCACCTATTGTCGGGGTAGTGGGATTTTTGTTTGTTTTTCTTTAAGGGGGAGGGTAGACGGGGTGATGGACACGACAGGGTAGGGTTGGGTAATAGACATTTTTAAAAGGTGCCTTAAGGTATTACGCTTTAAGGCAAGTTACAGATCGGGACATTTTTGCAACCCCCAGGGTGGTGTGTTTTTTTAAACGAAAGTTGGAAATTTAGGGCTTGGGCTTGGTAATGTTGCTTACCGAAACAATTTAGCTTATGTTCCAGCTGCCTGTAAATCTTTACGTCGTGGTCAATTGCGTAGGTGTAGCGTTTCTGAATGTGATGCTGGAGATCGGTGTTCGATCCCAGATGAGGTGATGAGTTAATATGGTTAACTTACTAAAACTTCTCGTTTATATATAAAACAAATTTTCATCGAGCAATATGTTCTTTTTTTGTTTATTAAATAATTTTAAAAATAATAATCTCCTTCGATCTAGAGAAATTATTCCCAGCAAATTCGAATAAAGAATATTATAACGATACCAAATATTTTGCAATTCCTTATTGGGAATCGAACACTGATCTACGGCGTCGCAATCAGAGGCTCTACACATATGCCATCGGTATCGATATAATTGTGCACAGGCAGCTATATAATTAATTTGGGTAAGGAGTATTACACAGCCTAAGTCCAACATTTCCAACTGTCGTTTAAAAAAACACACCACCCTGGGGGTTGCAAAAATGTCCCGACCTGTTACTTGCCTTAAAGCGTAATACCTTAAGGCATTAAAAAATGTCTAGACTTACCCAACCCTGCCCTATGTGTCCATCACCCCGTCTACCCTCCCTCTTAAAGAAAAACAAACAAAAAACCCTTTACCCCGCCAATAGGTGGCTTTAAAAAATTAAATCGGTGTTCGGATTTTTGTGCAGGATACTGTACGTCAACACGAATGGCCAGCTAGCCGATATCCTGACGAAGGCTCTGCCAGGGCCACGTTTTGCTACCATCCGTGAGGCCCTGGGTATTGTGCCGGCCCTCATGTGAGCTGCCCAAGAATGCTCCATGCTCGTTTGAGGGGGGGGTGTTGGAATTCATGTAATTTCAACCGTACATTTTGTATCTTTGGCCACTCTTCTCTTCTCCTCTCTCTCGAACTGTTCAGGTGATGTGATATTGCCGTCTGCTAAAATTAGCGTAGTGTGCAATTAAACGTGTGTGAACTGAAGCTAGTTTAAATAGAGTTAACTCGAGTTACTTATAGTAGAGTCATTAATTAAGAAGTAAACTGAGGTGAAATCTGTGACTAGAATATCAGGTAAACATCAGTATTGTTATTTGGTCTCTTTGAGTATCCTATGAGCCACAGATGTAATCACAAATTACACGGCATAAACTAAGAGCTCTCATCTTTATTTCTAACAAATATTTGATTCAATATCGACACTGACGGGAGTGGAGTGGTGTTGTAGATGCTAGTTGATGACCGAGTTTAGAATCAACGTACTGCTGCTCACGCCGAAGGGAATGACTTCAAAACGACAAATCTCAAAATCCGAATGAGGATTGTCATCGAAACTGAGCCAAGGAAAACCAACGAAATCGTGGTCTGACTCATGGAGTTGTACTTTATGAAAAGCCTTTTCGATGTCTGATAAAAGACCAATATGGTGTACGTGAAAACGGAGAAGGGTGTGGAGCATATCATTTTGTAGAAGATACCAATCAGAAGGCAGTCGTTGAGGCTTGCTCCGTTTCGAGTCTTGCAAGAGCAATCGTCGACGATGCGAATTGGAGTGGACGTGGAATCCTTTTGAACAGAAAAATGCGGAATGTAGTAGCAATCTTGTGGTGTCTTTTGAGTTCAAGGGACTTTTTCAATAAAATCGGCAGCGAGCTGATCGCGGATGATTTTACTGTAGAGCTGTAACACCTGAGACTTATTTAAAAAACTCCATGGCAACCGAGCAGTGTTGTGATTGTCTTGAAATACAATGGATTGAGATTGATAAGTTGCTGTTGGATCAGCCTTCTCATCATCCGGAAGAATCCAGAAAGCTTCGAGCATCCACATACGAGTGATGTAATCGCATTGCACAGCAGAGATGTGGTATTGTAACAAGGCGGCGAATAATAGAAGATTTGTATTCAACTGCGTGTTCTCCACAATACACTAACAGACAGACCCTTGTACATATTGGGCCTCGCTACATATCAGCTTCGCTTCCTCTGCATCGCCATCAATTCGCCTTGTCAGCATACTGTATCCGATTCACGCCTTTCGTTGATGGCTCTCCGATATCCAACCCCGTACGAGTCACTACTGTAAAGGGATCATGGATTTACTCATTCTTCCCATTACGGAATAATTAAATTGAAAGTGGTTTAAATAAATAAAAAGGAGACGGCTGATCCACAATGCAAGTGTATTGGCTACTAAGTCTAATCTACAGACATAAATAAATAGAGGTGTGACATACAAATTGTAACAGTTGAACAATGCGTGAGGGAAGGGTCCAATTCACAGAATTAACTGAACTAAACTGACTGGTACCTTAAACTGAGTCTCGGATCTCGACAGGAGCTGCAAGGTGCTCAAGAGCAACTAAAGGAATTAACGAGCTAAACAGAACTAACTATGAGAGGAAAGTCACGGCCTTTTATATGGA
This sequence comes from Daphnia magna, assembly GCF_020631705.1. Classification (NCBI taxonomy): domain Eukaryota; kingdom Metazoa; phylum Arthropoda; class Branchiopoda; order Diplostraca; family Daphniidae; genus Daphnia; species Daphnia magna. The sequence continues at coordinate 9,642,917 of NC_059183.1, forward strand.
AAAGATGCGGCCGTGACTCAAATAAGGACAAAAACAATAAGGAAAGAAGGCTCCGTGCAAAAGCCACCACCGACTCGAGTTGACAGTTTTGTCAACTCACTTAAGTCGAATTTTAGGGAGGTTAAAGGGTCCGCTAGGATGAGTCACGGAGAGGTGGGAAGAATTATAGTTTAAAGTTGAGAGATTTACGGAATAAAGGGTGAGTTTGAGGCATAAATTAGTGTTTAATAGTCCTGTGTTAAAGCAACCCCCGAACTGTGGTGACAATTTAGACAGGTCACTTAACTAGGGTTTAAGTGAATAATTAGTAAAAATATTTCTATATCTACGGTTATTTATGCATTGTGATCTTATTCTAAAAAATTGGTTGAATGTTGTGGCGCGTGCGGTGCAGGTGCATGAATATTCTAGGCGTTGGAACAGGTAAGAAGATGTTCGGGGAGTTTCCGGCTAGACGAGGGTGCTCCCGTGTTAGTCGGCTGATGTAAGAATATGTCTTCGGGCGGAGCAGGTGTCTTTTGGGGAGTCGATGGGAAAAAGGTCTATTCTGTTGCTGCTTGCAGTCTTATGAGAGGTTCAAGTGGAGGCTGTGTGACGAGGGATGTGAGGGAGATAAAGTGAAGGAGCCATGCTTGCAGAATGGGAATTCTGTTACACTATGATCTCTTCCTCCGCTGCCCTTGGCTCTGTGACATCCCTTTTCTGGACTTGGATCGTCCCGATCCATTCCTAAAATTGAACAAATTACTACCCCCCGACTACAACAGCACCGTCCACCCCTAGTTAGGCGGTTAAATTCTGTTCCTGTATTTCTTCATCGATGGTACGTGTACGTGTGCCGATAATTTTGCCTCCAACACTACCAGTCGTCATTGTAGGCCCAATCGGGCCTCCCTTTCCTGGTTTCGTAGTAAGCGAACCCCCCTTATCAGGCTGTCCAACGCCAGCGCAACCCCTCCGTACACATCCTAGGGATAACGCCATTCACCAATGGTTTCCATCCTACGATTATCATCCTCCAGTAATTGTTGAATGCGTTTCCCCAAACTATCTACTTCTCCTCGAGATTTCCCATTTCGCCATACAATTTCCATAACGTCAGATTCGTCTCCGTCCTTTCCCTGCTCCCTGCCATTCCTTATTTCTATGGTCCTCATATTGGTTCCCTGCACTGGCCTAATTCCTAGATCCATTACCGGAAGCACCGGAAGTTCCGACTTTTCACCTGTAAGCCAATTATAATCCCGGTCTTTCCGAATATCCAACCAGATATTCGGGCAATGAGGAAAAGCGAACGGCTCGTGTTACATTTCCCATCACTCGGGGCAGACTTATGACACGATAGACGGAAAACGATAGGCGGAACTCAAATACCGGCAAATGTATAAACAGCCGAATACCGCCCTCTACTGCTGCTTCCACCACCCTCGCACTCTGATAAGGCCTTCACATATCCCCCATTAGCAACTGGGGAGCGATTGACCATCCGGGTGGTAAATTTCCATTTACTTCTGCCAGTATAGCCCTAATTAAGCGGGTGGAAATAAAGCCAAGCGCAACCGTTTTATAGCCACTCTTGTTAGCCCCACCCTTAAGTTTTCCACAAATTGGACCAACCAATCCAATGTTCGATCAAACGAACGAAACGTTTCCTCTACCTTCACCATCGCCATCCATTTGTTTTCCGTTTCCTTGAACACATTTCCGAGTCGGAACTCCGCTTTTCTCATTCCTCGATCCAACGCGTCACAGGACCCCTGAAGTTTGGAAATAACCTGTGCGCTGGCTTGATTCTCTCAAACGCTTTCGTTAATCAGCGACGTATAAACTTCAAGAGCGTGCACTATAGCCGTGGACTCCATCGACAACTGTTCAATGTTTTTGTTCACTTTCACCAAGTCATCCGTGGTAGCCACTGCAAATAGCCAGTTTAGCACTGTTCCACCTCCATCTATCACACCGTGCGGTCTTCTGGGTCGTCTCGGTGCACACACGGTCGCCTTAAGTCCCTCGTAGCTACGAGTTATGATCTGCAATCGTATGAGTCCATCCAAGGCTCTGGCATGAACATGTTCTATTAACGTGGAGTGAAATTTCCCAATTTCACTTGGTTTGCTATCGTTCGCCATGTTATGTTTCTGCTTTAACCACTTTTGAAATTTGGCTGCCACCGCGCCCGTTTGTGCGAAAATAATATCCCTGACCAGCACCCACTCTGAGTCGGTAAAAACTCTATAACCTTCCGCCCTGAAGATAACACTGTTTGACAACCCGATCTCTGCTGCTATGGCCAACTTGGATGTCAACACAATATTCATTAACAACAAAGGTAATGAAAAAATCATCGTTGCGGGGGCCTCCTGTTCCTCTTCCGGTATCGCCTCGTTCCGGATTCTTCCTCCCTGTTTGGATAGTTATACTCCTCCTCTGTTTCACTGGCCACCCTTTCCTCTGCACCTTCTTTCAATTGCTCTTCCCCAAATGCTCGGGTTTCTTTTCCCGCCTCTCAATTTGCTGCTTCTTCTGGTGTTGCTGTCTCCTTTCGCTCAATGCGCTCACTCTCCGTTTCCACTTTCTTTTCAGCTGGGGTTAAAAGGTCAACAAATTTCTTTATGCGTTTGACTTTAACTATCTCCGTTTTCCAGGCAAGACCGTATGAGAATTTGACCTCATAGTTCAAGAGCGTCGTTCGTCGCACCACTACATACGGCCATACCATCGATGTAACAGTATCTTTGCCCTTCCAATTTTTCTCATCGGTTTGTAAATTAACACTATTTCCGCCACTGCATACCGGGCTGCTTCTCTTCGACGACTGTCGTAGTAGGCCTTGTAATGTTCCTGGGCCCCCTGAGTGTGTCCCTCTACCTCTGCGAACGCCTTACTTATACCTCGTTGCCTCCTAACTTCGTGGCTGTTATCCTCCGCTCCTTCTCCCTCCTCGTTTGGGAACGCCCCCAACGTCAAGTCAATTGGCATAACTGCCTCTCTTCCATGCATGAGAAAAAATGGCCTCCTTCCTGTGGTTTCATGACGGCTGGTATTATACGCGAACTCAACGTACTCCAAAGCTATATCCCAGTCTAAGTGATCCCCACTCACATACATCGATAACATACCGCTAAGGTGTGGTTTAATTTTCTCACTTGACCATTTAGCTTGTGGATGATACGCGGTGGTCGGTCGATGGTTAGTCTCTAGCGCGTCCATCACCCTCTTCATCAGTTCTGCCATGAAACACATTCCCTCATCCGTGGTTAAATTCCTCGGGGCTCCATGACGAAGGACTATTTCCGATACGAAGAACTGAGCCACTTCTTTAGCCCCAGCAGTACCCAAGGCTACTACTTCCGCCCATTTAGTGACATAATCCACCACCACGATTATGTAGTGATTTCCGATGGTCGTTCTTGGAAAAGGCCCCAATAAATCCATTCCTACCCTGTCGAATAAGCTCTCTACCTGAGAAATTTCCATAAACCCCGGGGCTCGCCTATACGCTCCTTTTTTTCGCCTGGCATGCCAGACCCGATTTAAAGTAACGCAATACGTCGTTGTAGAGACCTAACCAATAGTATCTTTGTTTTACCCTCTCCCACGCTCTTGCCTCACCCAAATGTACGGCCATCATATCGTCGTGACATGCTAGAAGAATTGATTTCCTAAAATACTTCGGCACAATTCAAGCAAAATTGTAAAACCACAACCTCCACCTTTTGGATTGCTTACTACTCGAAACAGTGACCCATCCTTCACTGTATAATTCTCCACCGATTCTCCCTGGTCCAATTTCTCGAACACGTATCCCCACTCATTTCTTTGCTTCTCGATTAGTACTTCCCGGTCCCCACCTCACGTCCCAAGGTTAACCGCCGCGGATTTACCTATCCCATTCCCAACGGGAAACCGTGATAATGCGTCCGCATCAGCATGCAGCTTGCCACTCGTGTGCACAATCATGATTTCGTATTATGGTAAGAATAGGGACCACCCAACTAACCTTCCTGCCAACTCCTTTTTCGACGTTAACCAGCATAAGGCATGATGATTCGTCACGATCTTAATCGGGTAATCCTATACAAAACTTCTGAATTTCTTTGCGGCCCATACCAATGCTAGGCACTCTTTCTCCGGGATCGAGTAGTCTCTCTCGGCTGCCGTCACCAGCCGGCTGGCGTAAGCCAACGGACGTTCTGCTCCCTCTGGCCGCTGCAGTAGTACGGCTCCAATACCGTACCCACAAGCATCGGGAATTTTTTCGAATGGTAGCCGATAATTGGGGTAGGCCAATATCACCGATTTCGTCATCGCTTCCTGGAGGTTTTGGAAACTACTTTGTTGCAAGCGTCCCCACTGAAAAATTGATTTCTTTAGCGTTAACTATGTTAAAGGCTTTGCAATCTGCGTGAATCCGCTAATAAATCGACGATAATATGAACATAGCCCGACAAAACTTCTTACGAATCTTACTTTTTTCGCTTAGGAAACACCTTCTTCTGGCTTTGGAAAATCTTGCACCGCTCGGATCTTCTCATTATCTGAACGATAGCTCCAATCAAATGTCCCAGCGCCACCAGCTCCGTTCCTCCAAATTTGCATGTTGACGTCTTGATTTTCAAATTTGCCTTCTGTACCGCCGCCAACACCATCCGTAGTCGTTCCAAATACTGCTCAAGGTTATTAAGGTAGACGATTATTTTGTCAAAGTATACTAAACAAGAAGGCCACCTTAGTCCCGCCAATACCAAGTCTATCATTCGTTGAAATGTCCCAGGGGACAAACACAGCCCCATCGGCATCACCAGGAACTGATATAAGCCATCGGCCGTAATAAAAGCCGTTTTTACCTTATCTTCTTTACTTATTGGCACCTACCAGTAGCCACTCTCCAAATCAATGATTGAAAAAATCTTTGGCCCCTAAAAGTCGTTAAGGACGCTCATAAACCCCTTTGTTAAGCCTGGTGTTAAATTCTTGTTGATCCGGCTTGTTATATCCACCCCCTCCTCCTCTTCCTCTTTTTGGTCGGCTAACGCCTGAAATCCTTCCGTTTCCACCTTTTACACTATTTCCACTACCTCTCCCTCTTTTTCAACGGAGTTCCCAATAACAGTTCCTGGTCTGACATACTGCAATCTATTCCCCGGTTTCAACATTAACACCCTCGCAAACACCTCGTCTCTGTTAACCAAAACCCGACCCACCGAGATTTCATTGGCCCTTTCCAAGCTAGCCGATGGTTCAATAAGTACCGAGCAAGCTAACACTGACGAAAGAGGTTCGATCTCCACCATCACCAAGAATCGTGGTGGTAGATTCCACCCTTCTCGTATTATGATTTTCTCTAATGCTCCATCCCACACCCCATGCTTCTCCTCTCCCAGTAGACCTACTGGTAATTCGCCCAACCAAAGTTTAGGTCATCCCTCTCCGTTTTGTATCTCTAACCGCTTGAATTTCTTTAGCGTATCATTCCCCAACAGCAGTCTAATAGCCTTCATATCGAGTACTATGGCCTTTGTTACCACTATCGTCCCTGTGATTTTGACCACAAATTCTACAATCCCAAGTGGGGGCGCTTTTTGCCCGTTCACCATCACTATCGATGGGCAGCCTCCCGCGTGAATTGCTGAGCCCAACTGCACTACCGTTGAGGGAGCCATAACTGAAACTGCCGCTCCTTTGTCTATAACAGTCTCCACCTTCTCTCCTTGTACTACCACTTCCTTTGTCACCAACTGACCTAGGTCTATTAACAGCAATGGAATTCCCTCGCTCACGGCCTTCTCCCCCGAATCTGCTCTTAACATTCCTATGGCCTTCCCGGCTCCTCCTCAATCTTCCTTCTACTTCTTCTTCCCGCAAAATCTTCGAATATGGCCAACTTCCCCACACAAATGGCAGATTGGTCTACCGTCGGACGATCTCTGATTTCTCTCTCCCTTTGGCTTACTAAAATCTTTGGTGTCTGACTTACCCCCGGTTCCCGATTTCATATTCAACCCCGCCATGTACCCCTTGTGGCCCTGCTCCTTCCGCCACGTCTTCCCATGAGTTCGGTACCGTAACACACAGGAACCATTGCCTTGCCGGTCCTTCAGATACATCCCAAAATTGGCCCGCTTATCTTCATTGTTCCATCTATTGTAATCCCCCACTGATTCGTACCTATCTAACCAGTCCGCTGCATCCTTCCCTTCTTTTCCTGAGAACACCGGAGGAGCTCTTCCGAGTCGTCTTCCAACTCTTCTTCCTCGCCTTCGCTTGTTGTCTCTGGTTCAAAGCTCTCAAACGCTTATGTTAGCCTGCTCACTGCGACGGCGGAGTCGTCGCGCTTTTTTCCCCGGTACGTATCTCCTTTTCTCAAGTAACCCGAGAATCACAATTGTTGGCTATCTGACATACTCCTCGGTCTACCCCTTGCTTCCCGTTGCAATTCGACTTCGCTGGACGTACTACCTTGTGCTTCTTCAAAATACCCTAACTTTCCGGTACCGTTTCCGCTATCCCACACTAGTGACGCGTCCGATCCTCTCCTTTCAGCTACCTCTTTCTGTTCCCCTTCGCTACCTTCTTGCGATTTCACTTCGGTTTCCGCTTGCACTCCACTCCGTTCTCCGAATCCACTGTCCCTGGTTTTGCTTAGCCTATAACCACAGCACTCTTTTTCTCCGTCATATTTCCCCGAGATTTTACTCTCAGTCCCCGTATTTCCGAATTCCTTGACTCCTGCCTCGTCGTGACCATTATCCTCCAATGCTTCCACCGTTATTCTCTTCCTACCCAACGGTAGTACTGGGGATGCGTCTAAACCTCTCAATCGTTTACTAACTCTCTCTGGCTGTCTAATCATCTATCTCTTCCCCGCCTTCCTCTTCAATTTTCCTTCTTTCACTTTGGTGGCCTTTATCCCAGTTCCTTATCCCCTCTGTCAAAGTTCCACGGGCCGAGTTTGCTCCATCATGCCGACGTCCGGTCGTCTGCGTGACTCTTATACGAGCAATTTAAGGTTCACGGACCCGCTCGGTCACACTTCCCAAGAATCTCCAAACGCTCACGCCCCCTTCGTCCGACCCGATTTTACAAACTCTTAACCCACACCAGGTATCCTTAACTATGACAGGAATGAAGGAATTGGTTGCTAGGACTTACCAGAATCTTAGCATCTCCACCATGTAACAAGGCGGCGAATAATAGAAGACTTCAATTGAACTGCGTGTTTTCCACAATACACTGACAGACATACCCTTGTACATATCGGGCCTCGCTATATATCAGCTTCGCTTCCTCTGCATCGCCATCAATATCGCCTCGTCAGCATACTGTATACGATGCACGCCTTCCGTTGATGGCTCTCCAATATTCAACCCCGTCCGGGTCACTACGATCTCTTCCAACGCTGCCCTTGACTCTGTAACAGTATGAGGATCTCTGTGATGAGGTTACGGTGTCTGGAAGTGGACCAGAACCTAGGTATCCGACGAAACTATCGACAGCTGTCGGTTCTTTGCCGTGAATGTTCTTGTCGCCAACGATGGACAACGATGGACAACAAGAGTCAGCTCCAATAAAGATGTCGGTTGAGAATTTAATATCAGTTGACGTAGGATGAGCCAACTGAAGATCTTGTAGGTGAGGCAGTGAGGAAAGAACTGCTCGGTGGGGGTTTTCTAAGGGTTCAACAATTGCGTCAAGAACGACTGCTCGGATCGATCAGTAGACTAGTGTGTGAAAAAGCTAAATGTGAAGACACGGTAGCGACTGCTGTTTTGAGAAAGACGAATGGTAAGTATTTGGTATCCACAAATAAAAAGATTTCCTCGGCTGGTAGACCTTTGGAAGATGCTATGGATAAAACACAACCAGTATGAGACGAGGTAGGTTTGGATTGAGTGCTGGTTCCCTTCTCGTTATGAAGACTGGTGTGGTGTGGTTGATGGCAGCATTGGCAATGGAAGTGAGACATAGTCTTTTTGTCTGCAATTGCCGTCTCCGCGACTTTTGCTCCATCTTTCGGTCCTTTATATATGGTACAATGGGTCGGCAAATGTTCACCAGAGCAGAAAGGGCATTACCGAATGAATGTTTTTTTTTTTTTAGGATGCTTGAACGATGTGAAGAAGACCTGCTTGAATGCTAAACTTGATGAAGGAAGTAAGTTGGGTGTATCTCCCATGATTTCAATCTCACGCTTGATGGCTGCTCTTAACTCGTCGAGGTACCAATCTGTGTTTCCTCGATGGCGTGTAAGATTTCTGCGTACGTTGATCGCGAGTTTGTTGACTAGCAGACAAACCAGAAGTTCACCATAAGAAGTAGGCGCTGTGCCAAGAGCTTCAAGACCTCGAGTATGAGATTTGAGTTGATCGGCAAATGCTCTTAGACTGAAACGACTTGAGGTAGCAGTGGGTAAATTGATGAGTACTTTGTAGTGAGCAGTAACAACCTTTTTGGGTTGACTATACGCTCTCGAAGAAGATCCTTAGCTTTGAAATAGTTGTCGTTAGAAGATGTAAGACCAAGAAGAGCGACTTTAGCTTCTCCTTCCAGTTTGGAGATGAGAAAATTGAATTTGGTAGCTCCACCATAATTCTTAGCATCTACTTCCGCTTCGAAATCATACCAAAAGCTTTACCAGAGAAGAATGTCTCCTTTAAAGATCGGCAAATCAAGCTTTGGGAGCGCGCTGTCTGATGGAACAGGCGCAGTAGCGTTTGCTGGAGGTGCAGGAGCGTTTGCGGCGTTTACTGCATCTTCGGCACCTTGGAGTGTTCTTAGCTGAAAATCAAAGCCTTCCTTAGCGTCATGAAGAGTCCGATTGTTGTTATCAGCTGCATCTATCTCAGTAACTAAATCAGCAGCATCTGTTTCATCAAAAATTGCAGTGTCGAGTCCTTTGATGGTCGTAATTATTCCTTGAAGTTTATCTATCTTTCTACGAAGTTCATGAATCTTTTGAGCACTGGTTGTAGTAGCATCATTAACCATATTGGTGAGCTTGTTCACTTAACGAGTTGCAGCAGCACGATTACCACCACGTGAGGCTGCGAGACGAGCACGCTCGGCCATGTTGTAAGAAGAAATACTTATTTCCCTTTTCTTTTTTTTTTATAAAAAGCGATAAGAAAGAAGCTTTCGTGAGAAAACATCGGTTTATAACGCTAGCACATAGAGGACCAATAACACTCTGACGGAATGGCATGAATGGCTAACGACCAGAGAATTATGGACCATCGATGCTTAAGCTTCTTCTGCTTCTACGGCGATCTGTAAAACGTCGTCGTATTGTTCTTCGTCATCTTTTTTGGAAAGATCGAGAGGAATCGGGAGTCTCTTCTTGTTTAAAATCGTTCAAGCGATTTCTCTTATACGCTTTATCAACGCCGCTCGGTCGGCAGCAAGAGTGGGTGGTAGTCGAGGAGCCTGAGTACCCTGTAGAATATTTTCGGCAGCCTGAATCAATGCTGTACGATTAGCAGGTTGGATGTTGTTTGCACGCTCGGCGATTTGTCGTTTGAATCCAGCAGCTTTACGTCAATTTTTCATTTTCTTTTTAAAAGTGGCCACTTTGATTGCGCAACTCAATTTGCTGCTGGGTTTCCTTGGCATGGATGGAAGCTGGAAATAACTCCTGCCCAAATAATTTCCGCCCAAATAGGCCTGTTGGACAATCGACCAGGAAACTAGGACAACAGGTTAACCATCGTAAAGAAGAGATGTGATGAGAAGAAACGAAACGCGACGAGTAGAAAAACGCTGAAACCAGAGTGGGCCATGAGGGACGTGCCGAGTGCAAAGAACGAGGTAGCGACGTGCGCAGTCACGGATTATGATGATGAGAGAGTGAGTTAAGATTAATTCAAGGAACTCTGGACGAATAATCAATAAAGTTTAACGACCAAAAGACTCAAAATAATAAGCCACCAAATGACGAGATAGATTACAAAGTCTCAATCAATTGCTGTGGTACGCGAGCAATCGTAAAAGACCCAAAGAAACCCGTTGTGGTACGCGAGCAGTTGTAAGAATGGAAATTAACCAGAAGATCCTGGTTACGGCACCAAATGTCGAGAAATACGACTCTGACTTCCAGTTTCAATAATTTTTATAGAAAAAAACAAGATCAGTTTGCAATACGTTGTGTTGTAAAAGAAAAAGGGGGGGCCGAGAGATGCGACCATTCGAGGAGCATAAAATTCACATTCTCCCCAGACAAAGAGAGGGGGAGGGCTCGCGGAAAGAAGGGGTTAAGAAAACAGCGTTGTGACGTGGAGGAAATTAAACGTGAAAGAAAATAATATTTCCTACAGAATGAAAAGAAGCTTGAATGCATTCACTTTTTTAGCACATTGGCTGGCAAATCAAAATGAGAGAAATGAAAATAATGGTTCTTTACTATCACCTCTGTAGACGATCGGCTTTCTAGACTAGTAAACCTAGTGAGGTTGGGCATACATGGGGTACTAAATTTCCCAGCTAAACAAATGCTGGTTTTGGGGATAGGCGATCGTTTGCCTTACTATTAAATCGTGGTAAGACCATGAAATTTATTTTTACATCTAGGAAATGAATAAGGCACCTGAAACAATTTTTTCAAATTTTTTTGGACTTACGGCAGCCAGTGGCATATCAATGCACAAATATCCGACCACCAAATTTTTCCATTTCTTTGTAATTCTTTTGCAGACCTACAAGTGTTATTTCTTTTGTGTTTTAATATTAGAACAACCATCCTACCACCAAAGTTAAATAGCCCTAAGAACTAGACATGTTTTGATATTTTTATTATCTATTCTATGTAACATAATATGCCCAATAATCTCCTAAATACTATTAACAAACAGGGGAGACCGGACTCATCTTGTACACTACTAAATTAGACAGTGGCTTTAAAAAAAGTAGATTTTTTTTTAATCTATATTGTTTATATTTTATTACAATTAGTCGAAACTTAAATTATGAATAGTTTCATTTATATCCTAACGCTATTATTTTGGTTATTAAAAAAATAATCGGGATATATAATCGCTATATTTTTCCCCGTTGAACTTAGGGTAGTGCCACGAAATACAAGTAAAACATTGTAATAACTCCAGTATGTAGGTAATTACATAGCCTACAATATCCCACGAAACCTAATTTTGCAGTGTTCTGTAGAATAAAATGTGGAATAAAATTTCGAATAGAATAACGCTAAAAACCGAATATTTATTCATTATTCGTCGAATAAAAATTTCACTTATTCGTATTCGTTATTCTTATTCGTTGTAACTCCAAGTTCTATAATTTCGAATATAATTTTGAATAAATAATTTTATTTATTTTTTGGCAAAAAATCTCATTTTGATTGCTGTTTAGTACATAAATTTTCTATTTTTAAAGGACTAAATTCCATTTTCTTCGATTTTTCCGAGTCATGAACCCCTGGTTGATCCACTATGGCTATTTTCCCGAACATGGCTCAAGTTGAACCCCCACCACATGAAATCCATATTCCTAATTTGTAGCGTCGATTTCCGTATGAGAGGTGCCTGCTGTCAACGCCATCTCATGGTATTCAGGGCAATCTTGTTGAAAAACAAATTTACATTTACGTTTATTATTTATTGTTCCTTCTTTTTCATTTAAGCAATGCAATGCCTTTTCCCATTATCATTTTGGTTTCATTTTTTTTAAATATTACTTAACTAAGTAACGATAAACTACCATCGAATTTATTGTTTATCGTGAACTGTCACCAACGGGTAATGTAACCGGTTCCATAACCCGATTACATCACTTTATATCCTGTTTTCCCCGTTTCACATAATACATTATATTTTTATTTATTAACCCTTCACTTGCCCACACCATTGCTTGAAATATATCTACTCGAATAGTAAACCGATTGAATATTTGTTGTGTAGGTCGGTGTGGATTGACGGGTCTCAGGGAATTAAATTAATTGTAATCGCTAAACTACGACTTCTAAATTTTAATAAATAGTATAAATATATAGCTCTTGATAAGAACGGTCTACTTTTGCAAAATCATCGCTTAAAAACAGTTACTCAAGTAGTAAACCGATTCATAATTTTCAGGTAGGTCGGTTCGGTTTCACGGGCCTGGGTCATCCCCATCTTTCAGTAATACGTAAAATTAAAATACTTTTTTGCGGACGAACTATAAGTTCCTGGATAGCTCTTGACCAGACTTGCTATTCCGATCAATTTTTTGCCGATCATTCTGCCCTAAAATCCTCTTTTTTTCGTATAGTGTTCCTGCAAGAGGGTACCCCTTTTCTGAGAGGGAAAATAGCCATAATGGAGCAACCAGGGGTCTATGACTCTGGATGTTTTAATTGAAAATTTATTCGTTATTTGTTATTCGAATATTTTTCGTATTCGGGAATAAAACGTCATTTTTATTCGTTATTCGTTATTTTTATTCGTTTGTACTGCTTATTCGGATTGGTTTACAAAACGAATCAAGTTTTTTCTTATTCGACAGAACACTGTAATTTTGGATGTAAGATTAAGTCGCAATTTAATTTTTAAACTTGTTTTCCGTAAAAGATATAAGAAAGCTTGCTCATTTTTTAAGGTATATTTACCAAATTTGGTTTTTGTTATTTTTACCTTATTCCTTGTGTTCATAAATTTATTAATAAACTTTTGGTCTTTCCTATCCTCACTTAAATACCCTGTCTAACCTGGTACATGCGCATGTCCAAGTTTACCACGGATCGGACAAAAAAAATTCAAATCACTATAGCTTTTGTATTTTTCCCAGAAAAACAATAAATAATTTAGAGAAGGAGAGGAAAGGATAAAGAATGATTTATAAGAAAAGGATTATTGCTATAGGGGTATAGGATTTAAAATGGTAAACCCTACATCCAATCTTGGAAATAGGAACCCTCGTTTCGTTCCCCAAGCTCCCGCTAGTGCTTAAACCCCAATAACAGAAATTTAATTAAACAAAAATAGCACAAGAAAATAGCCGTTTGCTTTAGCAAATAGCTTTGACTTTTTAAAATAGCTTTGGAAAATAGAAAATATCCATAGCTAGGGGATTTATTATACAGCTGGGTTTGCAGAATACAGTAACTGATAGCATGCGGATAAGGGAACAAATATGGGCAGTGTTCTAATATCTCTAAATTTTTGCTAGAAACTTTTAATAAACATATCAAGATTTGTCTTAATTAGACAAGGTAGAGGGTTGGCACTTAGCTAGGGAGGGACATGTTGGAGAGAGATGTTAAAAAATATTTTCCCCTATCAATTGAATAAGCTTCTGAAGGGACTCGAACACAGACCTAACCGTGTCACAAATAGCAAGGTTTACTTTAAAACCACCTTGTTCTTTTCGCAGTAGTTGTAAATGCCGGGTAGGAAATATTGTCGCGGGTGAAAAGGGATATTGGTTATCTCTTCGCAGAGATGAGTCATCCGCTCCTTGGACAACGTTGCGATCGTGGTGAAGAAATTATCGGGAGAAGTCGGCTCTAAGAAAGATACGCAGATACGCAGTCCGGAAGGGGAGTAATTCACGTGACGGTATAAAACACTGCCCCGAATCTGCGTTAGATGAGTCTCCATCGGGTGAGCTCCCGGAGCTGGGCTCCGTTAGAGGAGTTCCCTGGTTTTCCTAGAGGTCTTCAGACGCTTCTCCAACTTTTGGTAATGGTTATCCCTTTTTGTTCGAGTTAAACCATTGTTTAGAATTAAGTCATCACTTGTTGTATTCGTTTGTGCTTGTTTAAATACAACCAGTGTGACAATATTTTGAAGTTCAAGATGGCTCTATATAGTTAGGGATATTAGGATACTGAATGAAATGAATGAAAACCGTATGCTCTGCAGGAAAAATTGACAAGAGTGAAATTCAATTCAATTCGAAACGACAAACAACTATATATAGCGTATTTGACCAGGAATTTTTAGATGGCCCTTGTAAAAGATGTTCGTTGCAAGCGACGCATAAAGCAATGCCTTTAAAAGTAGGTTCGCAGCCTGGCTATAGGTTCGCAAGCAAAGGTTCGCAACCTGGCTATACATACATAACATTAGCCAGAATTCGTGTCGGCCGTCTAAATTTGTTCGCAATCCTTACCGTGCAGCCCAAAATTACGAAAACTAGACGATGCAGTGCAGCTTGCACTGCATCGTTATCTGCTCTACAACAGGACACCAATGTCCACGTCCTAGCTTTCAAGGTTGAAAAACGTATAAATGATTAAAGCAGGTATCTCTCCTTCCCGCCAAAGGAGCGCCATCTATCGGAAGAAATCTCAGAAAAAAGTGGAGTTGGTTGGTAATGATACGGAAATGACGTTTATTGAATCCCTATCGGGAAATTTTACAAAAACCAATTGGTGCTCTCGAAATCAGCGTTAAACTTTTGTGATATAGTATCATTTTTTATTGAATTTTAATAGATTTCGTATTTTGCAGATTTGGCAAAAGTGAGAAGGGTATAGTCCATCGCAACTTGATCTCGGTCGTCGGGGTGAACCCTACCGTCTTTCATGAGCACACAGAAAGGTGGTAGGGTTCGCTCCGACGACACTAAAGGAATTATTTACATCGTGAAGCTGCGCATCTTCCCTCCTCTAAACAAAACCCCAAAGCCGCTATTTTTTTGTCTATTTGTTTGTTTTTTATGTTTATTGTTAATTTTTCTATCTGTTTCTTTTCAGAAATACAATGCTTTTTAACTTTATAATTTTTTTTTTTCATTTTTAGAATATTACTTGATTAAACAACGGTATAATTTCACTAAAAGTCGTGGTATAATTGTGTATTTCCACTGATGGGCATTCGGGTAGTGGAACTGGTTTCAAAACCCGATATCATTACTGTGTACCATATTTGACTTTTTTGTGTAGGGGAGAGTGGGGCCAATTCAAACGTAGGGCAATTGAAACAAGAAATCTAGCTCTCGACGTATGAGAGGTAGAGATTTGAAAAAAGTTATGGGTAATAAAAATAGGGACTGTTGATTTTTGGAAAAAATTTCCAATTAGTAGCTCTGAGCGTTTTTTAGTTATCTTAATAAAATAAAATTTTGGCTCCCGTTCAATTATTTTTGTCTTTTTATTTTTCAAATTTAACCCACTAAAGATTAAAAACAAATATTTTAAATAGTACTAAAAGAATTTGTGTTCATTTCTCTAGAAGTTTATTAAATTTGTTTTTAAATAAAAACGCATAAAATTTTGTTTTTAGGAAGCCTTGAATTGAAGTTATGGTAGGTAGTCTTAAGTTTCGTTTTCCCCCACCAGAGGCGCATGAACCGCATTATGATAGTGGAAGCAACCTGCGCTTCTGGTGGGGTTAAAACGAAACTTAAGACTACCTACTATAACTTCAATTCCAGCAGGCTTCCTGAAAACAAAATTTTACCAGTATAAAAAAAATTAAATTTAAAAATATGAAGGTATTTTTGAAAATAATTGATTAGGAAGATAGACTTTTCCTTAATATAGGGAAAGAAACTACATATTTTTTCTAGTTCTACCTAAAATGTCCTAGACAAAATAAAAAAGGGATATTTCTGAAAAAATTGTTTATTTCGGACTAATGTTTTTACTGATAGAAGCTATTTGAGTTTCGTGTACTGGGACCAGGGGAATACCCGATATATATTAAACCGCACCGACCTACCTACCTAAAAAAGGATCGATCGGTTATAACTCGGGTAGGTACTTATCAAGCCGTTCACTTCAGTTTAGAATATCTAATATAAACGATAAGGCCTTGTCCAAACTCGAAAAAGTGTGAGCAAGTGTAGGGAAATCAATAAAGTAGTAAAATACAATGTAATACATGAAACGGGTGCAAACAAAGTACAAAATAATTTAATGGGTTTGTGGAACCGGTTACACCCCGTCGGTGTCAATTGACGATAACCATTAATTTAAATGAAAGCATACCGTTAAGCCATCCAAAAAATGAAAACAAAATTATAAGGGTAAAAGGCATTGTATTGCACGAATAAAAACACAACCAAAAAACAATTAACTTAAGTAAACAAAACAAATAAAGGCCCCGACCTGCCCCGACCGTTCGGCAGCGGCAATGCTGGTAGATAGGGAGGGACCATGTTGCACCAATGACGGCAACGCCTAGCTTGTGGTAGAGGGGCCTGAACACTACCAGAACTTTCTGTGTACTTTGCCTGGTAGAATTCAAAAAAACTTTACAGGAATGGAAAGCCCTTGTCAAGAGCTATCCATAAAAATAAAATTCATAAAAATAAAATTCATAAACACAAAAATGTGAGTGAAAATTTTTTTTTTTGTTTTTGCGCTCCATATACAGTCATGCGTGCAAGTTTCTTTAGCAGGCAAATGGGTCTATATCCTTTCATTTTGTTTGGACGGAAGGGATACTATGGTGCCTACCATACCCTCGTTTTCTTTCCATTCTTCTCTTCCTCTACGTTTCAGTTAATTTTCCTACTTTTAATGTTGCACCTTTTTCGCGGGTTGCAAAGAAAGAGAAATAGGAATAGCATAAAGGGGTACGGTAGGCACCAAACTATCCCCTCCATAAAAAAAATAGAAGGATATAGACCCATTTGCCTGCTAAAGAAACTTCCACGCATGACTGTATATACTCGAGCCAGTAGACTCAAGGGAAAAATATCAATATTTTTCAAAATATTTTGTTTATGAATATTGTCACACGAGTTGTATTGGAACAAGAATACACGAATACAACAAGTGATGACTTAAATTCTAAACAATGGTTTAACTCAAACAAAAGGGATAACCATTACCAAAAGTTGGAGAAGCGTCTGAAGAACTCTAGGGAAACCAGGGAACTTCTCCTACGGAGCCCAGCTCCGGGAGCTCACCCGATGGAGACTCATCTAACGCAGATTCAGGGAAGCGTTTTATACCGTCGCGCGAATTACTCCCCTTCCGGACTGCATATCTGCGTATCTTTCTTAGAGCGGACTTCTCCCGATAATTTCTTCACCACGATCGCAGCGTTGTCCAAGGAGCGGATGACTCATCTCTGCGAAGAGATAACCAATCTCCCTTTTCACCCGCGACAATATTTTTTAATAAATTTTACAGAAATAGATAACTTTTGACAAGGGCTATCCATTCCTGTAAAGTTTTTTTGATTCGGACTTATAGTTCGTCCGGAAAAAATTATTTAATTTTTACGCATTATGGGGGAATGAGGATTACCCAAGACCTGTGAAACCGAACCGACCTACCTGAAAAATCCTGAATCGGTTCACTACTTTAATAAATGGTTTTAAGCGATTAGTTTGTAAAAAAAGGCAGTTCTTATCAAGAGCTATCCACTTCGACAATTTATTTTAATTTAGAAATAAAATTTTAAGGATTTTAATTAATTTAATTCCCTGGTACCCATCAACCCACACCGACCTACACAACAAATACTCAATCGGCTTACGTTTCGAGTAGACTTTTTTCAAGCAATAGTATGGATAAGTGAATGGTTAATAAATAAAAATACAATGTATTACATGAAACGGGAAAAAAGGGATGCGTAATATAACTGGATTTTGGAACCGGTTACACTACCCGACTGACCGACTCCCATAGGTCACAATTAACGCTAATTTAAATAAAAACATACCATTGCTTATTATTATTTAAAAAAACGAAACCAAAACTATAACGGTAAAAGGCATTTATTTGATAAATTTAAAAGAACGGGAAGTAAACAATAAACATAAACAATAACCTAACACACAGTAAAAAACATTACAAGATTTCCACAAATTATTGGCCGCTAGATGGCAGTATCCCTACGTCTAACGCCATATGGAAAAATGACGCCACACAGTAGGAATAGAGTTGGCTAACGTCCGAAGTTGCCAGTTCGATGAAATTGTGAAAAAAAAATTGGACACGAACTAGTAACAGTTCTTGCATGGCGGCTTACGGAGTTTCACCCGTTGTAGTTTTAGTTTTAATTTTTTCCATTGAAATTATCTTCCGTTCCATTCCTAATTGGATTACGAAATTCCTTCGTTATCAGGTAATCTTGTAATTTTTATTTGACCTCGATATAGACTGTACTTTATTTATTATTTATTTTTTTTGTAGACGTGTTTACTTTCTGTAGCAGACAAATGGATGTTGTAGAGGAAACTGGCGGGCTGATAAGGGAGTCCATAATAACAATCTGTGAATTAAGTGACTATGCACAGGGACTTGATGAAAAAGACAAACGACAGTATGTAGAAAAACTAGTTAAATGTGAAATAGATTGCCCATTTTTTATTCCACAACAAATGTGGGTAGTGGAAGCCGTTGTTATCGAAAAACTGTGACCTTCGTTATAATAATTAATTAATTAATTATAATGGGCAAAATGGCGCGCCTATGCGAGCAAGAAAACAGTGTTTTCGGCGTACGTTATAAGGGATTGCCACTAGGGATCGGCCCCGATTAGCCATAATCGGGTAAACCGCCCCGCCCCACCCCGGGAAAAGGCAATCGGGGCTGAATCGGGGTTCCATTTCGTCAGCCAGGGCGGGGCGGGGCGAAAATCGAGGCTAACCCACTTGCCCCGACGCCATTTGCAAAAATGGCGCCTGAATTTAAACTACGAATTTGGGTCGGGTTTTTATCGGGGCCACCGGGGCGAACTCCCCGATTTGCATCATAATAATTGATTTTGACTCGATCGATTATGTTTTTACGTCAATCGATTGATTGCAATCGGGGTTGCAACCCCGATTAGGCACCGCGATACAACCCCGATTGAGATCGGGGTTCAAAAATTTTCACCCTGAGCCCCGAAAGCCCCGCCCTGGGCCCCGAATTTCAAAACCTGATTGGCAAAGTGCACCCCGATTAGGTTCGGGGCCGATCGCTAATTGCCACGTATTGAAATCGGGTTTTGCCCCAATCTTAATCTGGTACGCACCAAGCACCGAAAAAAATGCTTACCCGACTCGACAAAAAATATCGCCTATCTACACAGTGCTGAGTCCTAATCGAATAGCTAGTCTCTTCTCGAGTTAACGATCACATTTGCACGATAAACACCATTATGTGACACAAAATATATGCACAATAGAAACTTGACAAAGAAACTAATTCTTTTCTGTGAAAATGGTGAATTTGGCCTGTTGGTTTGTCAGTAGCCTACATTAGAATTGCCTTGGTCCTCCCGACTCCACCCACATATCGGCTCCCTTTTTCTGTCACCTCCCCTCCACGTGCTGCTCTCTTATTTCATTTTTTTTTTTGTCCAAGGACATAGCTACGGAGCAATATCCTTCGATTCGCTCATGTATTTACGCCTGTTCGTTCGTATACCTACGTCAACTCATATTCTTGTGTAGACCGAACAAACGCTGGCCCCAACTGAAGCGTTTCTTACACGTGTGCGTAGTTTATTCTTGCCAAAAATAGGGAAAGAGTTAGTAGCCGTTCCATTAAGCACGGTCGGGATTCCGAAATAAAAGGCGTTGGTCATGTTTAAAACATGTTGAATAACCAGGATCAAATAAAGAATAGGCGCACTTCACGGCAACAAATCGAAGCTACCGAGATTTTACTGACAGAAATCGCCTAATTTATTGTACATAATATCTTTTTTATGCACATATAGTTATCTCATCAATGGGCTTAAATCATTAACGTAGTTTTAGGGGGGAAAGATCCAAATGCGCTCGTCTGATCGGTTCGGAATTAATTTGAAATTGTTGAAGCTATTTAAAAATATGTAGCTTTATGGATCCGTTAAATAAATAAAACGTTTATTCTAATATCAGCAACTGTTTATAATAACAGATCTAAAATATTAGATCTCTTATGAAAGAATGTCCATATCTTTACGTTCATAGATACCTAGATCGTCCCTACGTTGTAGCCAATTGCGTTAAGACATATCAATTTAGTACATCAAAAATTACAATACGAGCCTTTATCCTTATATACATCAACTGAAATTCACTTTTATTGATGAGAAGCGGAAGCGACGTTTTATTATTTTTTTTATATACACCAGGCGATTGCGTATCCGGAAGAATAACGTTGGAAAATATTAAAATATCAATTCAGGCTTCATCACTAGAAAATGTGGCCTGCAACAACCACCGATTTTCACTTGAATTTTCACGAGTATTGCTAGCAAAGCCATCTCCAGAGAAAAGAAATAATCTAAAGAATCAGTAACCTTGTGGATGCATTTGCCAGCTTTTAATGAGACTCAATCAATACAATATGTTTAGTCCATTCAGACTGTCGTAATTAGCTATCACCGTGAATCACTGGTCTTCGTTTAGTTAACCAATAGCCAATCGTCGAGGGGTTGTCAACTCGAAAAAATATTCGTACACCCCAATATTTTTAGGCAAAAAATACAAAAATATTAAAAAAAAAAAAAAAAAGTATGTATAAAAATTATAAATCCGGAATAGTTATACTTAATATATTGAAAATATACATTATATTATATAAATATATATAAATATATGAAAATTTGTTTTTTTGACAAAATTTTGATGTGGACCCAACATATGCCTTCCAACTGTAACAGGTATAGTTGGCGCAGATCAACAATTACATCAAAGTTTATCTCGCATTCAAGAATTGAATTTCGAAACATTTTTGGGGTCGGGTGGGTCGGGTTTTGGGGTTGACCAGGGCGCCCCGCAATCATTTTTATTGACGAACCGTCAATGACGGTTTAGGAGTAAAAAATTTTAATATTCGAAATTTTGATTCGTTATTCTTTTTTTTTTTTTTTGTTCTTTTTTTTATTTTTGTTTTTTTTTTGTGAAACGACTAACATTTTCTGTCATCCCGCTATTACATTTTGTCGAAAGTGGTAGCTATACTGCTAAGGCAATTAGGACATATGATAGAGAATCTAGGTTTCTGAAGTTGAAGTCCCGGCTTTTATTTTACAGTGAATTAAATTTTTGGCTTCATTTGCTGAAGAAAATGTACATTTTTAATTATTTAGGGTTAATAGAGTTTTTTTTGTAAGAAAGCATGAAAAACATGTTTAAAAAAAGATCTAAAAAAGTTTCACAAAATTTAGCAAATCTGGAAAATATGAAAAAATATGAAAAAATATGAAAAATTACGAAAAAATATGAAAAAATATAAAAAACATGAAAAAATACAAAAAGTATGAAAAAATAGAAAAAATATGAAAAAATAAAACATATATTTAAAAATATATCTTCATTTTTAAATTCGTACACCCAAATGAAGAGTCGACAACCCCCCGCCAATCGTCCACAAAAACTTACTAAGTAAGGCGCAATTATTATTTATTTTGTTTTATTTTATTTTATTTTTTTTTTAATTTTTTTTTTTGTATTTAGGGCTAAAATTATCTCAGTTAAGAAAACTTAGTTATCCAATGCAGGTGATTCAAATACCTCTAATTCTGGTCGAATTTGTATGCGCGATTTTGAACTGGCATCTTTGGTTTCCTCGCAGGTCCTCACAAGAAAATTATTTTATGGGCCAAAGGTTTACCGATAGCCTACTGGCTTCTTTTGAAATTCATATGTTTGCGGAATAACGCACGAGTCCTTTTGGATTTTATTTATTGAATTATTTTTATTATTTTTATTATTATCAAAATTATTAATTGATTGCATATCAGGATATCAAAGTTTATTGCATAATTTAATGAAACCATGCCATAGAAACCCTCCATTCGGATCAAAGTATATGTGAGAATTAATCAGTCACGTTTAGGATCTTTTTGAAAACAGCATTGATAACACCGGCCGTACGTCATCCTGAACGTTGAATTATGACAGCAGAATCATGCGGTAACTATTTGGCATATCGGCGCTATAATTACTTATAGATTATAGACATTGTGTTTTGTTGCAGTTCCATCGAGTTAAAAAAATAGGGACGTGAGTCAGCTTACACCGATATCTGGGTGAGACGATGTTTTTTGTAGGCGAATACCGAATAGGAACGAAACGGCATGCAGAAATTGGGTGTAGGTTATAGACTCATTTATAGGTATTCTCTACACACTACACCAACAACGTGGTATGGCGACCATGCCACGTGCCTTCCATGGTTGGCCACGTCACATCTATAGGTTTCGCTGTCTTCGAGTTTTTCTTGCATCATGACACATCGAATTGTTAGTGCTACATAACAATAAGAGACCTACACCGGCGATATGTTACATATACTACACGGGGTTATGGAAGCCATATATATACTATATACCAGTGGCGATAAGCTCACCTGCACGTGGTTTTTCCGAGACGTTACAACACAAGCTTTACATTGGACTGGCCACTCTCGATTGCAGTGCACGGGAATGTAAATGTCTCTCGCTGTGAGGTCATATGGCTCATAACGATTATTAAGACGCATTTATTTGAGAGATGGAAATCTTGCTGGTTACAGAAATCGTTAATCTTTTGGTTTCTTTAACGCTCAGTCTATCTTGGTGGTTCAAATTAATAACACAGAATGACACTCTCGTTAGTCCCGTGATAAAAGGTATGAACCGCGTTGCATCGAAATTGGGAGCTTTGTAATAGTGTTGCCGTTGCGGCTTATACTGCCTTGGTAAGGCAAGTGTACCACTGTAACACGTCAGTGCCTTTTGATAAGCACCACCCTTTGTTACATCTTACTGGTTTTCATCGGCGTTACGTAACTGCTTCACGTAGATAATATAGCAGACCGCGCTACATTGTCTGTAATCATCGCTCATTGGTCAATTATTGCAGTGTAACAATGTCAAATTCATTTCGCATTTCCTGATTTCACCATGACGTTCTTTTCCTTATGGTTTGCTCTTGATCAGTTTAAACTCGGCGCCAATCCAGTGATCAGTAAACTGAAATTATACACTGTGCTGTAAGCACCTGTTGCCGTTATAAGACAACTTTGCGCTCATCCTCCTTCGCTATCCATTTACCTTTTGTAAAGCTTCCTGCCCTTCTAACACTTTTTTTTGTCCGGAAACTGAAGCAGTTTCTGGCTTACTAGCTGATCACGCGCGCGTTGCACGTGCCACGTGGAATTGCGTCAAACAATGAGCTCTTGGCTTCTTTCCGCAATGTTATTCTGGGGGCGAACGGTGCAACAAATTATTATTATTTTTTTTTTGCACCCTCGATTAAGTGTTATAACAAATCTATACCAAAGTTTTTTTTTATCCGTGTGCGTTAAGAAACAATTTGAAGCAAACGCTACAAACTGTCAAATTTTTGTCTACAGAAAGTACAGATGGAAAGGGTTGACTGTGACGATACCTGGGTAGTTAACAACAGTCATTCAAACAACAAGTCATTATTGATAGTGGCAAGCTAAAGCCTAAAGGAAGAAAGAAATTAGGCTACTTGTTTCATTTGAAGGCACGGTACAAAGGCAATAAACCAAACATCCACCTGAATATTTTAATTTAATGTATGGCTGTGGATATGCTATATGGCTTAATTTTCTTCTTGCTATTGGATGAAGTCTAAAGATTCTAGCATGCAACGTGTTATCGCTTGGCCCAATGTGATCCAAGTTTCCGGGTTGCGGAACGCGATGCCATAGATCCACGTGCAAGGGATGGGACGTGGTGGATAGTCAAGTAGCTTCGAGTACTATCCTCTGAATGTAATTTATTTTTATAGCGAAAGCTTCAGTTGGAAAGCACGACGTGTACGGTTCTGTTATGGGCAGTGGCGTGTCCGCAGGGCGTTCGGAGGAAGTCGAAACTGGTTTAATTACGAAACCCTTTTGCTACTTGATCTCTTCTACCCTGTAATGCCCTTCAAATGGCAAGGTATAGTTAAATCCAGAGCGCTTTCATGATTTAGTCAACGCAGATTGCAAGAAGTATTAAATTGCGATCGGTAAAAGCGGGGGATAAAAGTGACAAAAAAATTGCAAAAGAAAGAAAACCCAAGAAACGTAACAAAACAAAAAAATATTCTTTTAACACTTAAAATAATGCTCTAAAAAGCGTTATAAATAGGATTTGGTTTTTAAAGTGTTATTTATAATAAGAACAAATGTGGGTAGTGGATGTTTTTGTGAAATTTAACTTGAACGATGAAGTAAGCCACTCTTTTGTTAAAGATTAAACAATAAATATATATAGTTTTTCAAGAAAGTCAATACTTACTTGCTTAGAACATACTACGCTAATTAAATCATTCGCAAAGATTCTATGATGGTGCTAATGCACAGCTTCATTCGTGAGGGTGGCAACTCCAAGATGGCAATGCATGAGAATCTAAAACTTTGCTGTGTCGTCTACGGTGATTTAAAGTTAAGCGTATACGAAATTCGAAAATGTTTCGTTGGTTTTTACAACATCTTGGAAAATTTGCCAACCTACGAAGGATTCAGGGCACCATCGGGTGGAACCTTCCATACGTTTTGAACGCTGTAGCAATTGCCGGCAATAGCAATAGCCCTGACAGTGGTAGTCGGGGAGGTGTACAAACTCTTTGGCGAGGTGTAAGAGATTCTCGAATCAAAAAGTGATTCTTTTGTGATTCTTGAACTAAAGAATCATGATTTTCTGGCCAAACCATGTAATTGTTACTGCAAACTGTGATTTTGTGATTCTTTAAAAATGTGATTCTTGGGCAAGTGTACGAGATTCTTTTGATTTTTACACCCCTCGGTGGTAGTGATGGTAGTCTCTTCCAACATCACTTTAATGTGTTTATTGCTGTACAAGAACGCTTGGAATGCTTAAACGCCAACTCTAGTGGTGTAACAGGCAATTTTTTTTTTTTCAGGTGACTGGAAGCATGAAACAAATTTAGTCTTTATACAATAGACAACCGCCAGTTACAGTTGCAGAACAGGTCAATCCTGGTGTTAATATCCAGATAATTCCTATCGAATCTGCATCGAACATTTGTTTATGGCAATATTATTATTTAAAAGCCATTTTAATACATAGGCCTACAACTGTGAGTGGCCTTCCCTATAACAAGTTTATTAACCCTGAATGTATTGTTTGTTGAAGCAATGCATGTGTAGCTACGATCTTTGTATAAAGCGTGCACATCATTCTAATAAGGAGTTTTATTTCCGCTTCTGCAGAAATATTGCAGAGTGTTTATAAATATCGACATTTTCTGTATTGTGTTTCATTTTGCGAGAACGTTTCTTTATGATTCGGCTCAGCAGCAAAAATAACTGGCCGAGTTGCTTGACATCTTTCCTCTTTAAAACAACACTTTCCTTCTCACGATCCGTTTAAAATCCATATTTTCGTTTGTAGCCAAAAGGAAAATGAATCTCGCAAACATTCGGTTATCAACTGGTTGGCTTATATTCCACTAATTCACAATGTATAGGCATTAAACTTTATCTGCTCTATTTTCTCAGAGAAAGATTCTATTCCTCCTTAGGCCTAGCTGCAAATTATCGTTAACTACAATTTAAGCAAATACAAAAACAAAAAATAAACAAAAAATAAACAAAAAAAAAAAACATGGTAGGCCTAGGTACAAGGTTATATGGTTTTCTCAAATGACACGTGTAGGCTCCATGGTTATTTGCTCTTTCTATTTGCAAGGCTACATTTTCAATAAAAGTATGTGGGGAGCTGTCACCTGTCTCTACAGCAAACTATCCGAGTTTTAAATGTAATGCGCCAGGGAGAAGACCAATGCAAACCTGGCTTACGTAACCTGAAAGGATGATCGAACCTAATACAGATGATGGAAGTACGAATTCATGGTCACCATATTCTTTTTCCCTTTTTGTGAAAAAAATAATAATAATCACGATACATGCAAATCTGCTATTGCGTTATAACATTAAACTAAATGCATTGTATTACAAAAGAGGCATATGAACGTAAATGGAAGCTGCGCACATCAATGCAGATACCAGTTGGATAGATGCTTGAGAGGGAATGAGCTTTAACATATCGCATGGAGTAAACGTTTCGTTCTGACATTAATTCCACCTAATAGCTAATGTACAATATCAATCGCCATCGACGCGGTTTGCTGCTGGCGACAACGGGAAGTAGAAGCGTGAAACGTGGATAGGCGGGAGGAAAAGTTTTCCTATACGTCCCGTATGCTGGAGTACAGAATATAGAGAAGCGGACAAAATAGGCGTAAGCGAAATAAGAATACTACAGTACAAGTTGGAGGACAAACTGAAAGGGTGTTCGGCGCGGGGTGGTGTGTAAAGGGACGTGGAATCATACGGGGAGTGTTGGGAGAGAGGCAAAGAGAGCGGGGAACTCACGCTTATACAAATATCATGTGTGTGTGTGTGTGTGTGTGTGTGTGTGTGTGTGCAGCGTGAGTGTTTGGGTCTAAGCAGAGTAAGCGTGTGTATACTGTATGTGTACGCGTGCGTGTGTGTCTGATATAGGCACGGGACTGTCGCTGTTCGAATGGTCTTATTGCGCCGTCGACCTCTGAGACGAGCGTACCTTGTTTTCTTCGACGCCGCCAGTTGTTCCTTTCGCCAATCAAAAACTTATGTTGCTTGCATGTGCCAGTTCAAGTTATTTCAAGTCGAAGCTTGAACCATCTTTGTTTTATAGGGTACTTTTTCTTTATCGTCCCAGTTGGCCATTTGCTAGCCTTTTAACGCACCTTCAGCGGCTCACTCGACTTAAGAAGAAGAACGGAAAAACAAAACAAAACAAAACAAAAAGTATAGAGAAACGAAAGCGAACAAATAGTGTTGATTTATTTGACTGACGATGGTGTCTTATTTCACGTTAATTGTTACCTACTATTGCCGGAACTGCCGTCCATCAAACTGATTTGTGAACGGGCCATTTCGTGTCAAATTTTTGCGGGGAAAGCTGCACTTGACGTCTGCTCATCGCAGAAAAGCACGGCTCCACGCTGGACGCATTTCATCCGCTCATCACGGTAAGTCTTACATGTTCGATTATTTGCCCCGTGTATGGAAAACTATAGAATTGCAGGGAGGGAGAAAGATTAACGAGGGAAGAGGGGTTGCGAAAGCGCTGTATATTATTGTAAGTGAAACGAAGGAGGTAAATCCCTGATAGGACAAGTTCAAAACTATTTTTAGTATAAATGCACATAAAGCTTTTGACCAAAAAAAAAAGATGCGGAATGCTGCAAAACATTATATAAATGCAAATTTCAGTGTAGGTGAATCGCCATCAGAAGAGTGAAAAGCATTCGAGCAAAAATGTCAGGCCTCGCAAACCTCATCGAAGGGAATGTGTTATGGGAAAACTTTAGAGTACAATTATAACTCGAAGGCATTTTTACGTAAAATTGTTATTGTTACTTTTTTGCCTTTTCCCTATTTGGTGTGTGTGACTGTGTGTTTTTCATTTTCACAAAGAGTTTGCTGATTTCTTGACTGCATGGCATATACATCTTAGGCAAAATTGTGTGCATTTGTACAATGTCTAGGAGTCCACGAACCCGAGTGACTCCTCCTCCTTCCAACACCCGCCTCTGTCCCTCCTCCTCCAATATCCACCCGCTTTTCATCCCCCTTTCCTCCTCCTTTTTCATCTCGTCTCTCCTTTCTCAAGCCATGTATATTTTGCTTGTTCTCCTTTTTATTTTGTACACAGTAAAGCTAGATCTTCTAACTCTCCAATACAACCACCCCTCACCCACCCCACCCACCATGGCCTTTAGAAACAAAGAAAACGTTACGTAAGATCTACCGACGTGCTGTGTACAATGGTTTTGTGAGATGAAATAAAGAACAGCAGAAAATAGACATTGACAAAACAAAACAAAAATAATAAATACACATATAAATCATCATTTACTACAGTCAGAAAATGAATGACCACTACGATAGGGGATGGTTGTTGTGCTAGGTACATTTTCGTTAATTAGTGAGTTGGATTCGAATGGTGACGGTAGGCAAGGCGAATCATTTTTCTTATAGAACGAGAATAAGAGGGTGTATACTGTGGGGAAGAACGGAGCAAGGGTGCGCAAGGAAGGACCGCCTCTCTCGGACGGAACGGTTGACGCATCGGTTATTCAGTTCCCTCAGTGTTACGTCAGAGGTCTAGCGAGTCGGCCACCCGCGCGTACCGGAACATTATACATATACTGTAGCTACAGAGCTGCTGCAGAGCTTGCCGTATATGCAACTCTTTTGCAGACCATCACAGTACTACCGAAACTTTGACAGAACGAAGGTGTCCCAGGCCTTGGGTTTTCAAGTCTGCATTTATCATTATTTTGTCCTTTTTGCGTCTTTACATCGACGCTCGTGCATCGCATCACGCCCTGACCGTCTTAATCGGCATGTCATTCTACCTCGGACTTAACTTGTAAACATTTATCTCGTCACACAAGGCTGACTGTTTTACATTCAATGTGCTTCGAGCCAGCCTAAAGAAGACAAGGGCTTTTCTTTTTTTAAATTCGCCCCCACCGTTGTGGCTTCAAGCTGGTGTTTTCGCAGTTTGGCCACAACGTAACACTTACGAAGGGAATAAGGTAGGTTCAAAATATAACGCACCTTGACAAACAATGTAGATGTAAGATTGAACTCAGTCTATTTTGGATGGAATATAGCATCTGCTACAATATGTGGGGACATATCACTCGACATCACTGTCGTACGCTTTGATACCCTTCTAGGCTAATGAATGAAAAATGTGACTGCCGTACGATGCTATAGGATAGCTGTACTTAAATATAAAAGGCGGCACTTCACCTCGATTTGTTTTCTTTAGTTTTTTTTTGTTTGGTTTTGTTTTAACGCCTGTGCTGATGACAGTATGCACAGAGGGATGTTGCGGTCTAGGCGGGTAAAAACTGAGGCAATAAGGACAACATAGAGTTTGTTCTATCAGCTGCCAGCGATAGGCCTGTTTAAAGCGGACAACTTTGCTTGCAACTAAATATAGGACATGGCTGTCGGCCTAACTAAGTTGCTACATATGGCATTTGGTTCAGCTCCATCCAGCCTGTCTTTTTTTTTTACCGATCTCTATATGATGATTGTCCTCATTTGTCAGCCTATATTTTCCCGTGTTATCCTTTTCCCCGTAGAAATCCGCCTTCACTGCTATATTAGCAGAAGCGAAGTGCAATTTACGCTTGTGGGTTCAGTGTTACGTGAATGCTGGCGGTAAGACGCGAATAGTAACTCATAGTTATCTATAGCCACTCGTTTGATTAGAATATGTTTCGTCATCATGTTGCAGCATAATAGGCAATGTCAATCTTGGCAAGAGTGAGCGTTTCAGAGAGTATGTGCGAAGGTGAACCGTGAAGGCGAATGAAGAAATCAGCAATCAAAGAGGCGAAATGAGAGGAAGACAACGGTCAGATCGAGCCCATTTTTTTTTTTTGCTTTCTATCCGCCCCACAATGCCCCGCCAGAGTACCCGTAGCTCTTGTGCTGGATTTTGAAATTGAGCAACTCGTGGCGTCACGTCGCCAGTTATTATCACAGATATTGCGTCACGCTTGCCTTTGCTGTGTGTGTGTGTGTGTACGTGTGTATGTGTTGTGCGTGCTTGTGTGTATGCGAGCGGGAATGAGCGGGAACCGACTGACAAGGAATAAGAGGGTAGGCGGAGAGCGAATAATGCGAGAGGGAGAGAAAAGAGGCGAAAAGGACGAGAAGAAGAAGAAGAAAAAAGAAAACAGGAAAAAAACAAAAAAAAAACAAAAAAAAAAAAAAAAAAACAAGTAGAAAAAAAAAAAAAAAAGAATTCCACGGTGCCGAGTGCCCCCGCCGGTCGATGAGTAAAAAAGACGAGAGAGCGGGCGACACGTGCAGAGGTCGAATGAAGGGTGACTGCTTGCTTGCCTGCCTGCCTTTTTTCTTCCAACTTCTATGTATTTTTTTTTTGTTTTTTCTTCTTCTTTTTTTGGTTTTCTTTTTTTTCCTTTCAGCATCTTCATCATCTTTGATTTGATTTTCGATGGTATTTAAGCTTTTAATCTTCGGCTTCTTGACTTCACCATAAACACATACAATTGTGATGTCCACTATAGAAAGACATCAAATTTCGTTATTGATCTTGTTTCCAAACATTGTAGACTAAATCTTATCCAATTCCGATAGAGACATACATTTTGGCGTCAAAATTGATTTGATGATGACAATTAAAAGTTTTAAACAAATTAAAAATCAAAGATAGACTAGAAATAAAAGGTTGCAAGCGGGAATAAAAGTAAAGACAATCAAAGGGTACAACTGTAGAATTGCATGGTTGCTTCGAAAATAGCACAAGTGTACGCTATGCAGCCAGCAGGTTATGATATCAATTTCTTGTAGTTAAAACTTGCTTGCAATTTCGATTATCTAGTTTCACTGGTTTGGCTTTCATTATGGAGTCTTAGTTTGAAGGGTGGATTACTACGTGATACGACCGAGAAATTGGAATTAGGAAAGAGAGAAACTAACAAACTAAACAATATTAAAAGAGAGCAACAACAAAAAAAATATATATAAAAAAAATAAATAAATAAACCAAACCAAAAAAAACAAAAAAAACAAAAAAACTAGCCTCGTCAAGTTATAGTTCACAAGGTACTGGTAACAAGTTTCCAAAATTCCAAGCCAACTAATACAATACACCCTCGTTTAGTCCTTTCCCTAAAAGGGTTGTTGTGCTCTGTTCTGGCTTTTCTCAGAGAGGGACAGAAGGAGAATGCCAGAATGGTACAAGAAAAAAAGGGAGATAAAGAAAGAGAGAGAGAGCGATAGTATACCGACCACGAAATACTGCTCAAATTCAATACAGCCAGGGTTAGGCAGGGAAACAGCATAACCCAAGTAAAGGCCACTGTACACGTCGTGCGCTTACGTAATATGTATGTAGCCATCATATCCTTTGCGTGTAATACAGTCCAAATATGTTACATGCATTTTCCTAACTACTGAAGGAAACTGGCTTCCATGGCAAATCAGGAACAGTGGAGTTAGACGTAGAAACAAAAGGAGTACTTTATACACGATCTGTGAGCTGTACGTGTTAAGCAACGTGTGACAACAACGCTTAGAATTTTACTGACAAGAAATGGGGATTGGAATAAAACATCGAAACCATCAGGATAAGTAACAAGTGAATACTATCAGAAAATATAAATGTATACATTAATTTTTCAAAACAAAACAAAACAAAACAACGATGACAAAGTGCGATTCGGAATGATTGTCTCCTCTTTATACTGTCGTCCGCCAATGAGGTAATCACAACGTATACCCAATGGGAGGGGGTTTTGGCTTGCAATGTGACTTTGCCTCGTGTGCTGAATACGAGAACTGCAACACCAGGCAACTTATTCTTACATCGTCCT
The DNA here is from genome assembly GCF_020631705.1 of Daphnia magna. Taxonomy (NCBI): domain Eukaryota; kingdom Metazoa; phylum Arthropoda; class Branchiopoda; order Diplostraca; family Daphniidae; genus Daphnia; species Daphnia magna. The sequence goes on from NC_059183.1 coordinate 9,674,153, forward strand.
TCAAAACTTAAACAAAAAAAAAACGCCCGTCTGTCTCTCTCTCGCCCTCTTTCTTTTTCTATTTCCCTCGCGTTTATGGAACGCCACGCCAAATAACAAAATTATTATAGAGGGTAAAAGAGAATTATTCAAGAATTAAAGCAAAACCAACTCTTAACGAATACGCTGTTGAGGCGGAACTCTAGTCCTCTAGTAATCCTGATTTCATTTTAGAACTGAGGTCGTCTTCATTTTTTTTTTTTTTTGTTTTTGTTCCCTCCGATTCGCTGAAGGCGAAACGATAATAGCCGGGTAATGGTCCAAAACAACAAACGGATTGGGAAAAAATAGCAAAAAAAAAGGCGAATCCGCTTACGCAGCGAATAGCGTATAGGAAATAATCGCGAAGATTCAAAGCTTAAAAATACGTAATGATACGAAACCGGAAAAAAAAATGTCAGAAAAAAAAAGAAGCAAACAAAAACAAACAAACAAAAAACAAAAACGGAATGAACGACCGAAGGAAGACGAGATGGGAGACAGAGAGAATGATGCAAGAATCGAGTGCGGGACGGCAAGAGTCATCGGGCGGCAATGACGGCACGAGTTTGGACCTTGGCGCTGCTATCGGTTATAGTGGTTGTTGAGTTGGCGTGGCCTTCACTGACGATGAGAGCCAAAGCTAGAGCCCGTGAGCCGAAAGCCGGGAGCCGAGAACGGAGCGCGCGTGTGGAATCGTGTGTGTTTGTCTATACGGTTGGAGCAGGTCGTAGCCCTCCTTTCCCTTCCTTCTCGGGAACGGAGTTTGTGTGTGTGTGTGTTGCGTCGTATATTGCGTGATAGTAGGTTACACGTGGAGTGGGCGCGGGGTGGGACCGCTCGCTTTGAGGGTGGTGGGAGACCAGCTCCGGGAACGGACGGCCCTTCTTTCATTCTTTCTTTTTCTTTCGTTCGTTTTCGTCTCCCTTTCTCTATACTGTCTCTATCCTCCCTCTCTCTCCTCTCTCTCATTCCATTTTCCCGGTCTCGTCCGTTTGCACTGGATCACGTCTACCATGTAAATAAAAGGGAGGCTGGGAATAAGAGATAGGGAGAGGGAGGGAGGCGAGCACAAAACTCTGCCAAAGAGAGGGAGAAAAGAGAGAGAGAGAGAGAGAGAGAGAGAGAGAGAGTAGCTGCTGACGGTGGTGGCGTCTAATACGGCCACGGCGACGCACGGGCGCATCGAGCAACCTGTTTATTACATATATTCAGCAGGAAGCTCCCTGTTAATATATATAAATCGCAATTTTCTAACAAAACCTTGTTTCAGATGAACTGTACGATTTAGGTCCGTACACGTCATAACTTTAAATCCCCCCTCCCCCTCACGCGATTAAATGATGAACAGCAGGCCGTAGAAAAAAAAACACTGTATGTAAAGATACTTTCATCGGCCTAGAGCCAATAAATATTACTGGGAACTGAGCACACTTCAGCATTTTGTACTACGTTTGATGAAAACTGCATAGTTGATTGGGTATTGAAACTAAATTTATCTACGGAGAGACTCCCACAGAGCATTTTACACAGTGATTTGAAAAAAAAAAAAAAAGAAAAGATCAGAGTGCGTTCGTTCATGAAAGCAAAATATCCATGTTTCATTCCTTATGAGGTTTTCCAAATCTTTTTGGAAAAACCAACATGGAGTTCGAAATGTATCAGTGTCAGAATGTTTTGCGTAATACAAATGAAAGCATGTAACAAAAAAAAACAGTAAAACAAAACTGCGCCCATGACGTCAGCGACAAGCCAATGGGCTAGCCTTTGATTTATTTCGTGTTACACAACAAGAGAAGAACAAAATCAAGAGAACAGGGACAGACAAAATAATTGTAAGCAAACTGTAAACGCCGCAAAATGCAGAATTAAGTTAAAAACGAAGTGGAACAGCGAATTTCCCCAAGTCCGTTATAATCTTTCTTGTTTTGTTGCCTATCCGGTTTTCTTGTTGGTTTCTTGAATTTTTCCTTTTTTTTTTCTTCTGAAATTTGTATTTCGACGAACTGCTCGGTCGGATAAATCAGAGCGAATCAATTACCTCACATACAATGACAAACAAAAGTTACAACTACTATTTCAACTTTGTTTTGTTATTTATTTCGGTGCTTGATGATGTACGCGAAAGGGCATGTGCGTCGTTTAGTATACCAACGTACAGCCTATAGTCCCGGGCAAGGACATGCGTCGACACGGTCAGCAGTAATTGGCCGTTGAAGCGTATATATTTGACTGATGCCAGTAGTCTAAACATTCGTCTAACCGTTTGGACGTATATGTATACTGGCTGTTTTATGACGGTTTCTTATTGTTGTTGGCACTGCTACGGAAGTGAAGGTTTCCTTTTTTGTATTCTTTCCCTTTTGATAGTAGCCTACTATCATGTGAATCTGCATGCAAGACACTGGCCTACCGTTCCGTTTGTTCTTTAGCAGCAATGCCGGCGATCCTATTTTGTCCAGTGTCATTTACTTAAAAGAGCCAAATGAGCGAATTGACTATAGCGTCGTTGTACACATTTCCACGAATAGAGTAAGAGGCTACTAGGTGCGTTCAACGACCATTCGGTGAGTGCGGTGGCGATGCTTGATTTAACGACGAACTGGATGAACCCGTTTCTCAGCTTTGGCTTTACATACTAACCACAAATAATGCGGCATCATGTGGTATTCCTATTTTCTTTCTTTCTTTTTTTTTTTTTTCATTGTTTCATCATTGCTCTCTTTTTCTAGTCAATTGTGCCATTCCTTTTATAGAACGCAAAAAGGCAATACGCGTTGAGGAAGGGGGGAGAGACAGGTAAGTCGATGATAGTTCAGGGAGTGACAGATGGTTGGGCGGGCGAACCATGTAGGGATAACATAGTTGACAAAAAGAAGATGAGGAAAGAAAGGCTATGTGGCCTCCCGCTGCAGGTGAACCTAAGAAGAATGGAAGGAGGTTTTCCCCGATAAGCTATACTGACCGAGAATTACGTAATCAGAACATCTAGAAACACGTCACCTGATGCTGGCGTTATCTGTCTGACTAGGCGTTTCCCTTATCCGCCGAAATGAGCCTTCCTTCCGATGTGTTACGTATTCCCAGTCAAATATAGGCCTGCGCGCATAGATTACGCGTTATCATTACGGGCCGTACGCTGTAATTATCGGTGTTACGTCTGTGTTTTCTATATGAAGGACTAAGTATGTATATATAGCTGCGACGGCTCTACAAATGTTTTTTTTTCCCATTCACTTGTGTACTTGAAGCTATTTGTTTAAAAGATTTTTAAGCTGACAGTACACGCTATTTTTTTTCTTCTTTTTTTTTCAACGTTTTTTTCCTTGATTTTTGAAAGAGAGAAAAGAGAAAAAGAAAACCGAATCAAGTCAACCATTCGGCAATAATTCGTCACCGTTACGCGTACGGTCGCTGTATTGAGAGTTTTTGTTCAATGTTCTAATGGGAAAAGATATTGAAAATTACCGTTGGCTTCTATTGTATCCGACGCGCATGATTCTCATGACTGTAGGCGATGGTCGTATCCTATGCCTTTTTCTGATGTTTCGCTCTGTGTGCTACCAATTCCTGCAACACATGCTTCACCACAAATGGATCTAGCAAATTTATGGCGAATTTTGCATTCTCGGCTTATTGAAACTTGTCGATCTCTTTTTTCATTCGGCCAATTTGTAAGCCTTCGCCTGTATATTTATGAATGCAAGCATCGATAATTATGACTTCTGGATTAGCGGAAACTCCGTTTCAGACGTAAAGTTTTTAGGTGTTTCGATTTTTTTGTGGTTGTGCGACATGCGTACCCGAGAAAAGAAAAAGTAAGATACAGCCAAAGCAATGTTGTGTATTGTCTACATTGTCGCCGTGTACTCGTACGGAATGTATTACGTGTATGGAATTATGCAAGTGGCTTTGTGACTTTGGTCTATAGCAAGCGAATAGGGTAGCTGAGGGGGTAGCAAAACGAAACGAACCTGCCAATCTGTCCGACGTATAGTAACTATGGGGTATAGCTAAATGGGGAGTGTGTACCTTGTGCGCGGAATGCACGGTACAGGGAAGAAAGAGCTGTAGTGAAGAGCGGATTGCACAAATGTTAAACTAGTATGCTGTACCAATGCCCTCGTGAGAAGGCGGAGGCAAAGGAGGAAGAGGTGAAGAAGGCGAAGGGAAGAAGAAGGGGGCGGAGAAGGAGAAAGGATAGAAAATAAAACTCAAGGCTACTACCAAGTACCAAGCAAGACCTTGCAGGCTTGCACGATCGCCCGTTCGGATATCTACACGTGGAGGACTCGTCTGGCCGGGTTTCGGTTATTAATGGCCTCTTGCTTTCCATTGCTCTTCCTCCCTAACTCCCTCCCTCCCCCTCCCCCCTCTCTCTCTCTCTCTCTCTCTCTCTCTCTCTCTCTCTCTCTCTCTCTCTTCTCTGACTCTTGCTCTCCTTTCGTTACTTCTCTTTCCCGATCGTCCGCCCTAGTGTTGTGGCCGATGCTTTTCTAGCCTGTTGGCATCTTCTAGTTCATCTATTTTATGGGGGATGACACAGTGGCACACGTCCAAACAGACAAAGAAAATACGCACACGCGGCGGCACGTGTGTGCATCCCATCTTCCGTTCGGTGCATTATTGATTCTCATTCTTGTCTTCCCGTCGCTCTTGTCACTCTCTTTATAAGCTATGCATTTATGCAAGCAGGCTACAAATATACACGTATACTTTTAGTAGACCGACCATTTGGTACTCACGTCCGCGCATCACGCACGCCATTTTTATTTTTATCTTCCCGTCTATTTCAATTCAACCTATTTCTCGATCAGTCGATCAAAAGGAAGTGACTGCGGGAGATGAGCATAGTAGAGTAGTACCTAGCGATAGGTGAACTGGTTTGAGAAGTTGAACGACTGCACGGATTAGACAGAAAATCGGACTACGGTACGGGGAAAGAAATCTCTGCCGGTGGCTTCCGAACGCTGGTGGACCCTACCAATTCATGCGCACCTACTGTAATACACGTGCACCATGTTAACTGGTCGCACAGAACTTGTTTCCGGATTGATAGGCAATAGGTCTCTACGGACGGTCTACGCAGGTTACGGAATACGATACAACGGGGGGAACGAAATTATGGAATGGGAAGCATTTGTTGCCGAAGGAAAAGACAGATATGTCTGTTGGATCGAGACAGATAGTATGCACGAGAAAAGTAGTGATTACAAGGATTGGTCGATTACGTAAAAGCATTTGAGAGTACTAATTTCGGATCAATTGGGATGGAGATATTGCTCGTGAGAAGTAAAAGGATAAAGGAGAGTGCCATTACTCAAGCTGATTAGGTTAAGTCCGTTGTTATGACGTGATGCAGTTGGTGACATCTATAGATTTACAATTAGGCATAAGCAGATCGATAAGATAGAGGGTAATCGTCTTCGGAAGCTAAATGCTGTCTGTGTCCGCTGTTTGTCTATTCTTCTACACGGCCGTGACGTGCATGCGGGAAGAAAAATAGAAGGACAAGGACCAAAAATAAGGAAACAAATTTGCCCAATAGATGGCTTTCCTCTCGGCGATATCAAAGAACGGAAGGCAGGACCGACGACCGAGACCGAGTTGCAGTAGCAGAAGATGACGTCACCGTTGCCTAACTTCGTGGCCTCGCCGTCTCCCTCTCGTACCGAAGTCGACGATTCAATCCTGTTTTTGTACGCCATTAAATCATAGATGGCGTTCCCCTCCTGCCTAAAGAAAGATTTAAACGTGTTCTTATAATTCAATTAGCCTTTGGATGATTTCGTAAGAGTGAACGCTTCCCCCCCAATCTTCTGTGTGTCTCTGTACCCTTATCTGTTCCTTGTTAGTAGTTATTCCTCTCTTCTCTTTCTCTTACTCTTTGCTCTTTCTCATTTTGGCCTCCTATCAGTGCTAGCAATATGAAGGCAATGTAAACCCTGTGCAGCATTTCGCCTGCCTCACGGTCACGCTCCCGTCACTATCCGATGACGCAATCTCCTTTATGCTAGTCGTTTGGCGCTTAGCTATTTTCAGCTCATGCACGATCATTCCCTTCTTTCCTTCATTTTCCCTCCCCCCACCCTCCCCGTACCCATTACCAGTTTTTATTTCCACCTTTTTGCAACACCTGCATTAGGTAGGTATTTCAGCCATTTGCTTGTTCCCACTGAGTTCCATAATTTTAAGTTCATTTAGTTACACACATTGCCACTTTCCTATTTTGGCCTCTTTTTTTTTGCATTGTCCTTAAGAGTTGGTGGCATGACCGGCAACAGTCTAGTTGCAGTTCACGCATGTAACCACTGGCCACTATGTCAAGCATCGCGACTCTCTTAAGCAACAACTAAGGGATCCAAACATTCGACATTAGGCATTTGTTGGACTCTGGATATGTTAGGCTGTCCACGTAAACAGTTCGCTTCTTTGTCGTGTCCGGATTTTTGTTTCATTTGCATCGACCGCTGCCTTGCGTAACGTCGTTGGTGATAAAATGCCCTGTCGTAACAACGGGTTTAATAACGAGTTTCAAAACTATAAGAGTCGATGACGTCAATCGCTCTCATCATTCATTTTCACCCAAGGTATAAATGTGCAACAGAATTGCAACCAATATCCACTTTTTTTTCTTCTTTTAGGAAGAAGAGGGTTGAGGCAAGGGAGTTTGAAGAATTTTCATTCCAAGCAAAAGAAGGTGGGGGGGGCGCTTCCGGCTACGAGTTGCAGACGTCACACATACGTTCCATACTACTGCCATTCGGAAATACCAAAGCGAATAGGTCATAGTACACCAAATCCGGTTTCTCATATTATGTAAACGCGTCCTGTTGTTGCGCAATTACACACGTACAACAAATTCTTCCTTAGCGAAGGAAAGTTTTTCGGTTAGGTCGATCTGGGTTAAAATTAGTTCGTGGTCTATTTTCCGTCTTACTTCGGGATGCGACAGAACCGTTTAACAGCACAGTATTTCTAACGTGTGCGACTGGCCTACTTTTTGCTTCGTGTTTCAGTGACAAATGATTCCGCCGCGCGAACACCCTTACAGTCATGAAATGAAACCACACGAAAGGCAACAGAAATTGATGCTTACACTTTTAGTTTTGATGGGATTTTACGTCCGACTACGATTGTTCCCCCTTTTATTTACTGACAGTTTAAATTTATTATCATTATTTATTTATTTTTTTTTTTTATCAACAGAGCCGCAATATGGTGACTGAGAGTCATTCACATCAGCATTCTCAGCAGATCCAGCACCAGCACGCACAGCGCAACGGGCGCTATTTGCAGCAGACGCCATCACACCATCAAGACGCTCACGAGGAACGCGCTATGGTGATTCAACAGCACCCGGCTTCCATTCCGATGTCTGGCGAGCCGCCACGCAACGGTTCGTCTGCAAACTCCCAGCAGCACGCCAATAGCGTTTCGCATCTCAACGCCGCCATGGAGGAAAGAGCGGTGGCTCTTCAAGCCGCGGCCGCCGTTGCCGCCGCCGTCACCGGATTTAATTCCGCCAATTTGTCGGTCGGTATGGACTTGTCCGGTCTCGTCCCAGTAGGTCTCATGAATCACTTGCAGCACAACAATGAGCAGCAGCAACATAACTCGCCAAACAACAACAACAACAACAACAGCAACAGCAACCAGCAGAGGAAACAGCGCGAATTCATTCCGGATAATAAAAAAGACGACAGCTACTGGGATCGGCGGAGGCGCAACAACGAGGCGGCTAAACGTTCACGCGAGAAGCGTCGTCTCAACGACATGGTACTGGAGAGTCGCGTCCTGGAATTGACCAAGGATAATCACATCCTTCGCGCCCAGCTATCGGCCGTTCGCGACAAATACGGAATCAACCCAGATGCTCTCGTTTCGATTGACCAAGTTCTGGCCACTTTGCCGTCTCCTGATCAGGTCCTTAGTCTACCACGCCCTCGTTCTCGCCTCCTGTCCGGCATGAGTCCGTCTTTGGGTTCCGGTCGCGGTGGCGGATCGGTCTCGCCGTCGCCCAGCAATCGCAGCCTCTCACCGCCCATGTCACAGCAGTCACAAATGCATTCGCACCAGCCACATCACCAGCCGAATCAACATCAGCAACAGAGGCAGTCCGTTCTGATGTCGATGAACCGGGCACACAGGTCTCCTAGTCCGGTAGCGGTAGGACCAGGACAGGGTTCGGGTTCGGCATCTATGCAGCAGCAGCATTCGTACGCCAGCGGCCATCACCATCAGCAGCATCACCAGCACGGCTTTCGCTATCAACCTGCCGGAGAGTTGGCTGGAACGGGCGGCAATCACGCGTATCAGCATCAGCAGCAGCATCAACATGCACAGCATTCTCAGCCAATTAAAACTCAACAAAGAGTACTAGAGAGGTCTCTGCCGCCTCTTCCAGCACTGACTCCTGTGCCCGTCATTTCTCCCAATCACCAGCTGGAGATGGGAGGGTCATCAGTGGAAGGAGCTCACCATCACCCTCTTCCAGGAGCGGATAGGGTTGGTTCGAATGGCAACGTAGCACCAGTTGCGGCTTTCTTCGACCTGTGTTCATCGTCAAGCAGCAGCAGTTCGAGCAGTTCTAGCAGCCACCCGGGCTCAAGTAGCGGTGACGACGGAAGCCATTCTCCGATTGATCCGGCCGTGGCAGCCGGCCGTGTACTGCCGCTCAAACTACGCCACAAAACCCACCTGGGTGAAAGGGACGTAGCGGCCGCCACCGCTTCGGCTGCCGCTGTTCTGCTGACACTCAACGAGATCAAACACGAGCCGGAAGGGATCGAAGACAGTCCTTCGGCAGTCGACTCGGCAGTTGACAGCGTTTCTGCTGAAATGAACAACAACAGTATGAGTGACCATCACAGCCAAGTTCATCACCATGGCCTGCATCACCATGCCAACCACCACAGCCACCACCATCATCAACAACAGCCACAACAGCAATCGCACCAGAACGCCCAACAACATCAACAACTGCAGCATCCACATCACCAGCATCACCTAAACAGTAGCGGACGGCGTTCGACCGAGTCGAGCGATGATCGCGATTCGGGAATCTCATCAGGTGGAGATTGGTCGTTGTCGCGCAGTTCGTCACGGTTTAGTAGCAGCAGCAGTGGCAGCAATGCCAGTGTCAGCGCAATCGGCAGCAACAACGGCAACATTGTTGGCCATTTGTACCACGCACATCATCAACATCAGCCAGCGTCGAAGAGAATGAGGATGAGCCCCAATTCTCCTGTTGTGGACCACCAACATCAAAATGAGCACCCGCACATGCAACATCAGCAGGCGGTGCAGAGGCGCTTCACCGCTGCCCGAGCTAGCCAACAACAACAGCAACAAGTGATGAACAATCAAGAGGTAGACGAGGAGGAGAATGACCCGGCTTCTGGCATCGTTCATGAAAGATTGGTATTGGTCGGTGGCAACGAGTCTTCGGATGAGAATAACGACGAACTTCGTTCCCATATTGCTCGATTGGCCTCCGAATTGGAGTCTCTCAAAACGATGATGCTCGGTGGTGGCGGCACCTCGGCAGCTGGATCGGCGTCGGCCATTCGGAACTGTAAAAGCAGCAGTACCAACTTTCGGCTTCATTGAGCCACCAATCACATTTTATCAATAATGTACAAACAAACATAAAAGAGAAACTTAGAAAACACGAAAGGAAAAAAAAAAACAAGAAAACAAATATGCCGACCTAGTCGTTATTTTGCAGTAAAAACCCTTTCAATTCATAAAAAGAAAAAAAAAGCTAGAAAAAAAGCCGGTTGACATAGAAGCGACTTCCTATTCGAGGATTTCTCTCTTCACGCATCATACATTCATATCCATGCTGTTGATTATTTCCGGTTTTTTTATGTACTCATGAAAGTATATAGTTTTAAACATGATCCACCAGGTACACAATCGCGGTTTCATCCACGTACCACCAGGTTGAGTTGCCCTCTTGCGCATTATAATTTACGACTCTTACCGTGCTTTCGTGTTTGACTCATCGGTCAAAAAGAGAAAAATTTGGTTCCAGAAAAGCTTCTTGTACTCTAATGAATACGTGATCGATTGAGTTTTCTGCCTGATTCTGCCAAACTGGACTACTTTCATCCACCCCCTCCCTTCCTCATGAAAACTAATAAAATCAACAGTTTAAAAAATTGTCAAAAAGAAAAAGAAAAATAACGATGTAAAAACACAAGAGCGTAAACAAATAAGAACGTACAATGTAAAGGTTCGTTCTATAAACTTCCCTGCATGTCTATATACATACAAATTTTCGCATTGCATATGATCTTGTTACCCCTTGATTGAACCGTTTTGACCTACTCGTCTAGTTGTTCTAACTTTCATTTTTAAATCGATGTATTGTTACAAAAAATTTAATTTTCACACTTATACACACACGTTATTAGCTAAAGGAATAAACTGCACATGTATCGAGTATTTCGACTTAGCATTGCTTCGACGGCACAGCTGCGGAAGCCATTGCGTTTTTTGTGAATTGCTCAAATTGTTCTCTTTTCACGGCAGCACCGTGAAAAAAGAAAAAAAGAAGAAAAAAAAAAACGAAAAATAAAAAAATAAAAAAAAAAAAAAAAAAAAAAAGGTGGAAATGAGGGACTACACAAACAAAAAAGAAATTTTATTTTGCCTGGAAAACCACCCGCTTTGGGATCCTGGATAAAACATAATTTCTAACCGTTATTCGTTTATAATTTCGCTTGTATTTTCATAGACTGTATCATGATTCTTGTTTTTGCGCTTCGATACTCCATGCATATATATTTTTATTAGATTTGTCCAGTCGTTATCACCTCCCTTGCCCCCTTCCACGTGCTTTAAGGATATCATTTGCCATGATTTATGTTAATCGCGTTTCTTTTTCTTGTTGTAAATTGTTGTTGTTACCACATGCGTGCAATTCGGTCTTACATACATATATCTGCCGTTTCTGTTGATCATCGGGTTGTTCTGCTTAAGAACCTGCTTTGCTCGAGGTGATCCACGTTATGTCATTTTACGGTGATGTTATATTTGCCCACTTCGCCTTGTCTCTGGTCGTGTAGAACCGTGAAGTGTAATTCAAGTTAACTGTCGAATTTCAGCCATCTAAGTGACCAAGAAGAGGCTGGCAATGTTAACTACGGGATGCAGTGTCCGCGCGGAAGCTGCGAATTTATCGTTTTCTTTCAAATCTCTGTCCCATCTTCTGCACTGTTCAAAATGTGAAAACGATACCGGTTTGTGAGGAAGAGTGCATGGTGTTCTGATTGTGCTATCCTGTACCCTAAGTATGTATCGAGAAGATGGCGACGAGTTTCTGAGTGGTTTTTCTGCGATAATCTGGGGTGTTGATACGCCTGTCTGTGAAGGTGTAAATTTATCCACATATATAGACAAAGACACAACATCAGATGAATGCGCGTCGTCCCACACACAATTGTGCAGGCTGTAAGTAGGCCTATGTTTCCCTTGGTATGGAAAAAAAAAGTGTGATGGCACTCCACTATGTGACAGAAAGTGATTTTTTTGTGTACAACTCTGATAATTTCAAAAAAAAACAAACAAAACAAACATGATAATGACAAGACGATTTAGCTTTGTTGTAAACTATTGAGTCTAAATGTACAATAAACCATATTACATTGGTTACCTACGCATTCAGTTTCAATGACGTGATTGTAACATTCAACATAAACCACCACTACGATGTTGCTGGAAACCCTTTGAAAAGGTTTCGAAAAACACGAAATACCATAGTTTTTGATTTTAAGAATTAATGTCTCCTCTTTCGTACCAAACACATGCAAGCTTGATTGACTAAAGATTAAGCCGGCTGATTATTTAAATGATAAACGTATTTCCGAAACACTTCTTGTTGGTAAAATATGGAATTCAGAGTAATATGTAAACGAATGAGCCAACGAGCCTTTGAAACCACTATTTGAACATCGAATCTGCCTTGCAATTTTTTGGAATTTGTTTGTGTTTCATTACGTTATGGTTACGTCAGGTGTTCCTTTTTGGTTTCCATCTTTTTCCAATTGTCCGCTTGTGTCTCCAGCTGAAGCGCCAAGATGCAAGTAGAGAGTCAAGACAAACGGAGGACATAGTAGGCCTACTACAAAATGCTCAATATGACATTATGGAAACGATAAATTGTGGAACTAACGCGTAGGAAATGGCAGCTTACGACTGATAGGCGTAAAAAAAGCGACCATTCAACAAATTAAGCCATTCATTCCGTTGAACAGACACATTAAACGGCGACAATGAATGACCATTAGGTCAGAAATTTTCGTACCTCTTGCATGTTCCAAGGACCATCTACGTATCATGCATCCTGGTGTAAAGAAGCAAATGTTCATTATAAGGAAGCTGTAAAAATGTGTAACTTACTTTCTCTAGTACAAGACGGCCAAAGAGCCAGATAGAAAGGGAAGGTTATAACGGGTTATAATTACTGTAACCAAAAGCTGAGGAATTGAGCTCCTTCTTCCGACGACTGAACACCTACGGTATAGGACGGTAAGTTGATTGAATTTGAATACAAGTCGACCACTAAGTTCAAGACACCATGGATGAACGCTCACCAGCCGGCTCACTATACCCATTCACGGGCCCCGAAGGGAAGTATTCGGTGATCACTTATAAGAAGTTAATCGCAATTAATTCACTTTCACACAAGGCAAGTCACTATGAAACGCACAACTTAGATTGATAAATTCGTATCACATCTACGGAGTTATTGCGAAACAAACCGTACACCAAGTGTATTCACTTGTTCTCTCGAAAGATACTCACTCGAATGTCGAACTTCCCCGCTTTTTTCAAGTTTGGCAGGATACAGTATCTTTTCCCAGTTCGCAACGTTCGCATTGCATCTAAGTGAAGGTCAAGACGGTCATTAGATACAGCTTACTTCACTTCATCCTTCTTTTTTTTTTTTTTACAGAAAAGTTTATTAATACCTTTATTTACTATTAGTGAATGTGTTGGATAGTTGTGTATGATGTTGAGGCACAACAGTTAAGGTGTTTACCAAAATGAATTTTGCAGTTGACGAGATCTCTCGGCCAATTGAAGATTCGATAAAAGAAAGTATGACATACTCAGGTCTAACGGTACGAGAATCGGCTTAACAATTTTTCAGAACAACTGCTCGACGAGAACTACTTTGAAGGACTGATCCATAGGGTACAAACAAAATTAAGTAAAAATCATAAATTTAATAGAGACTTTAGTTTAAGAGAGAATAAAAGTAGTCGAAGATTTCTCCCACATAACCCAAGACGAAGACAAATTTCAATTTTTACTACAATATGTCGAAGATCATAGGCAACAATTTTCATCTTTAACCCAAAAGTCTCTTTTAAATTTATGATTTTTACTTAATTTGTTTGTTTTCTTTGTTTTTTTACTGTGTTTTTTATTTCAATAACTAAGATTAATAAAACTTGACCATAACAAATTTAATTAGAAGTTGCATTTTGCGTGAAATAAGGACCGCGGAACCCCTAAATTTATTCCGATTTCTTTGAAATTTTGGGTAGATGTTATTATTATTGATATCTACCACGAGTAAAAATAATTCTGTGATAGCAGTTATAGTTTGGTAGAAATTAGGAGCTAAATGAAAAAATCACAATTTTTCTTAAATATTCATACATTTGTGTGACGCGCGATCCCTAAACTTCATTTTAGGCAGGCGATTTTTTCAGGAAAGGTTGTTTATTATACTAGTTTTCATTTCCCAAAACGCCGTAATTTTCGTGAGTAAGATAGGCTTGCAAAGGGTAAAAAAGTAAGCAAAAGTTGTGTTTTTCACGCTTTTTCCCGCGACGCAACCCCTATATATCCCCCCTCAAATAAGAAAATATCTAGGGTTTTCGCATGTAGGAGAAACCCGATCCATAAACGCCGTCATCAAAATAAAAAATTGCCGGGAATGGAACGCCTTAATCTCCATGTCCGTTTTTTCGACTCCAAAACGTTCGTCTTACTTCAATTCAGTCTTCTTCGAGCAAAGCAAAGCACAAGATTTATTAGAACATTTTAAACATGGTTTTTCTGGAATGTCATTTAACAATATGATTCAAGTTTCAATGGATGGCACGAATGTGAATTGGAGTTTTTTAAAAAAGCTTGAGGAGGAACTCGTCATTCCACTTAGTGAAGACAATACCGAGCCTCCAGGTCGTTTTGAACTGGGATCATGTGGCCTGCACGTAGTTCACGGTGCATTCAGGAGTGCTCAAGATGTACATCAGTACCCACCAAACGATTAGGTACACCCCCGTTTTTTAGTGCATTCTTATGGCGCTACGGTTCTTAGGAAAACTTGAATATCTTTTTACTGATAAGAAATATTTTTTTCTTTTTTCCTCTATCAGAAGACAAAGTGCTCTAGAAGTTATCTTTACATGAAAACATTGTAGGAGTTACACCCAGGGCGCTAAAGTATCGTTCACATGACTAGGTAAACCACTGTTATTCTGTTCTTTTAATTGTTGTTATACATTACAGCAACCATCAAAACAGATTAAATTTATTCTTCTTATGATAAAAAAAACAATTATTAATTAATTTTTTTAAATACGAAAAATCTAGCTGTGTTTAAAGAAAAAAATCTGAGCACTTGAAATTGATTCTAGCGCCCCTGGTGGCGCAAGCAAAAATCACAATTTTCTCTGTAAAACATTTGAGTGTAACAACTTTGGGGTATAGGGAAGCATTTTTTAAGTTCAAATAATTCAAAAACATGCACTATATTCTAATAGAGTAAAGAAAAACGCGTCGTTGGGCATAAAAAAATTAATTTAAGAATGTTTTGAAGTATTTTATTTATATTTTTGGAAACGCCGGTATTAACATGGCGTTTATGGGGGGAAAAGTGGTGCACCTAATCATGTGAACGATACTTTAGTGCCCTGGATGTAGCTCCTACAATTTTTTCATGTCAAGATAACTTTTAGAGCACTTTATCTTCTGATAGAGGAAAAAAGAAAAAAAAATGTAGTTGTTACCAGTAAAAAGATATTTAAGTTTTCCTGAGATCACCATAAGAATGCATAAAAAAAACGAGGGTATACCGAATCGTTTGGTGGGTACTGTAGTTGATTGGAAAGTTCAACAGGCTCTCACGTGCAGCTTCTGGCTGTTTAAAGAAAGTACTCTGAGGAAAGCAGAGTTTAAAGAAATCACTAAGTCAACTTGTTTGCCGAGGAAATTTTGTTCTACTCGCTGGGTGGAGAACGTTGCACCAGCTAAAACTATACTTGCAATTGCTCCACATTTGGAAAAGTATTTTAAAGAAGCCAAGCAAAGTAAGAAGGAAAGCTTGCACAGCTGGAAAATACTAGTGGCTTTCTTTAACGACCCTTTCTACAAAGCCAAGCTACAGTTTTTTACTTCAGTTGGGCAGGAAATGGAACCATTCCTTCGCAAATTTCAATCGCTAAACCCAATGGCTCCATTATTATTTGAAGATCTATTGCAATTTTTAACTCAACATTTGTGACTTTTTTTTAAATCAAAATTTTTTTATCAATTTGCTGGACGGCCCCATGAACTTGTCACTGCCGATTTCGAAGACGAAGAATTTTTTCTCCCTAGAAAAAAAAATTAAAATAGGAAGTGGAGCTACAACTGAACTTTCGAAACTTGTCGAGTTGCAAAATAAAAAGAAAGTTAGTGTGTCTAACTTAGACATTAAAGTCTTCAGAAAAGAATGTAGTAAGATTCCTACCAAATTCAAATTCAAAAGCTCTTTAGAAGCTTTTGGTGATGACTTTGTTTATCTGTTTCTATCTTTTATTTTTTTTTTTTACTTTCTGGCAGGAAAATTTCTCAATAAAATGTGCTCAAAGCTCATTGAACGTTCCCCGCTTCGTTATTCAATCGTTAGGGCAATATCTTGTTTTGACCCTGAGGTTCTTCTGGTACAGGCCGAGATTACACTGAAGAGCAATGAGCTTTTGCGCAAACTCTTTGTTGCAGCAAATCGTCTCACTCACTCACAGACTTCTTATATTAGTTGCTTCCAAGTTGAAACTGGATTTTGAAGCTTTTTATCCAGATCCAGGTCGCAATACTGAGGAAAAGAAGTTCAGGCTAAATGCCCTTTATTCTTTCATTTTTTGCCCAGCGAATGCTCCCGTAGAAATGGGTTTTTCAATAAATGAAAACATGCTAGAAGAAAATATGGTAAAAGAGAGTATTGTGAATCGAAGGTATATTATTTTAACATTTATCTTTTCTTTATGTTTAATTTCTAATCCATTGATTTGTTTAAGGGAGTAAACTTTGTCCACTTCCTCTGTACTAAAAATATTTTCTTGAATTCTAATTTTAAGTTAGTCTATGACTATGCCATGAAGGCAGGAAGTTCAAATAAAGTCACTATTAATCGGCAGATGCTTAGAGAGGCACGTCTAGCTTGTAATAGGTACAAACTGTCCTTAGCAAAGAAAAGAAGTCACCAAGAAGAACAGGAAAAGCGACGGTCGTTTAAAAGGAAGTTAGAAGCGGAGGCTCAGGCTGTCAAGCGAAATTAAGCACGTTTCACAGCTGACAATAATTCAGTAGCCTTAGTTTCTGCAGAGCGACTTCGCGAAATAGACACCCAACTTGCAAAATCATAGTCAGATAATGCTCCAACCATGTTTTCTAACATTGATTGAAATGTTAAGTCCCTGGGTTTCAGTGTCGTCCAAAGTTATTTAGCCATTCGTCTCGTTTTCTTTCTAGATATTCCGATATCGTATGTGTTACTAAGATCTCAAATAACATAGACTGCCGTTTTTGTCTGTGAAAATCGTCAAAACTGGTCATTGAATTCTTTTAATAATATTTGAATTGCATGATTTTTACCAATCGGGAACCCTGACCGAGGGCCACCCCAATCATACAAAGAAAAACGTTGTGGTATACGCGTTCGACGCCCAGACCGGGTCGTCTGCTGTTACGGGCGTTTTTTTTCCTGTTGGGGATACGGGCGTATCCCTAACAGCAGACGACCCGGGCGCAGCAGAGAACAAATAGGGGAGAGTATTTGGAACATTGAAACATTGGAATATATTTTCCCTTTGTGTTCCCCCTAAATAAAAAATAAAAAATGCGTCAATTCGTCCATAGCCTTCTAAGCTTGTTATCTTAGTAGACCGGACCGTTTTTTTTTTTTGAACTCTGATAAAGTCTTTCGGGTCAAAAATGCATTAGGCTATAAATAATGTATTGCTAATTTTTAAATAAAATCCGTCGAAATATTTTCCCCCGGGAGTGATTTTTATAGCACAAAAACCATCTTTTTTCTTACTAGTAACCGTTTAAGGCAGTGTAACTTTTTCAAATTTCCATTGAAATTTCTGAAAAATGGAGGAATTATAGAAATCATATTTGTCTATCATGCTGTTTTCGAATAACGAAAAAATAATGAAAACTGTGGTCTGTACACAAAAAATTTATGAAAATTTCCTACTTTCTGTCTATCTTATGGAAATTTACACGGTGGCGATGCCGGACTCATGGGAAAATTTCGTTTTAAACAAAAAATTTTTCAAAAAATGAGCTAACCTTCGCATATTCAGAATTGTTATTGTACAGACTACATTTTCATGTGTGTAAGTTTTAATTTAATGCAAGGGAAAGACAACAAAACTATCCCAAAGAAGACGCCATTTAGCCGCATCGACTGCGCACGAGTTTTGAATGTTAAATTAGTGTATTTTTGACTTGGTTGATTGAAATGATTCTGAGCATGGACATTTTTAGTTACAGGCTAGCATTTGCTTCAGCACATGACTTTAACGCATTTAGAATGTAATAGTAACGTCTTTCGTACCCAATAACCTTTGACGAAGCTTCAGTTACGAGTTTAACCGTTCGTTCCACTGCCAGAGTGTTGTTTGGAAAATTGCCCAAGTTTAGGCTTTAACCGGTTTTAATTGCACTTCTTATTTGATTATTTGTGAAAGCAAAAGTTAATGGAGGTTTAGGAACATCCATGGACTTTAAATCGACCATTTGATAATACTCAGAGGCATTAAAATTAATCGATGTTGGACGGACGAATTTCCTTAAAGGGGAACTGGAATTTTTTGACTGTTTTCTTATTGCTAAAATACGCTTTAATGCACTGCTTCTAATTGACCGATTGGAGTCGGATACCATCGATAGCAAAATACTTTCTGGGTGACAAGAAAATGAATTAATTGATAAAATGCGATGGACAATACATTTCTCCTTCAATCTCAGTATAGAAGAAAGTTTGATGAGGTTGTGAAAGTTTCTAGCCGCATCTTGAAGCTTCGGATGACATTTAATATGGAACCACGAAGGAGAGTATATGTCAGTTACAGTGCTGCCCTCACGGGCAGGATTGTAGGTGGCAAGGGCCTTCTTATTTGTGTTTACGTGTGAAGTGGCCCTTGCCCCCTTTTGTTGAGTGTAAATTGTAACAGTCGTAGACGAGGACATCTCGTCTACCTCCCCCGTAATCAAGTAGTAATCAAGCAACGAAGTAGACAGTACCCAGGTCTCTCTCATTGTTTCCCCCTCTTTTTTTCAATCAAGAATAAAGCCGATCGTTTTTCCCTTAGTAATTTTTTCATCTTCATTTATTCACCCTCCATCCCTAATCTCTGTTGTCACGTTCCAATTGCACGTGAACGTACGCAGCAAATGGTGCCGAAACCCGGAATTTAACAAACACGTGCATTTCTCTTGTCATCCCTAGTAAAAACGTGTTAAGATTCAGTAAAATTGTCGGGTATTTCCTGTTGTAAGACTTTGGCATACGTCCACGCCATCCTGAAGGCAGAGCCCGGTCTACCACGCGTTGCGTATCTGACTGTATCGTCAAATCAGCTCAGAAAAGCAGTGGCAGATCACAAGATGGGAGCCATCAGACTGAAGAAGTTGCATATTGCAGCATGGCGAGACGAATTAATTCGTATCTACGGAGACGTCAAAGATCTTCATCACAAGTATATGGACAGTCTGCCCGATATTACGGATCCACAACGTCAAGCATGTGAAAAATGGGAGGTTCAATTCGACACCGACCACGTGGAAATCTTCAACTTCACCATTAGGTACACCACGCCGTCACGTCAGTCAGCTATTTCTATTGGTACGTCAACTTCAGACGTCACAATTAGTACCATGCAATCACAGAAGAGGTCTACTCGCTCAGTGCCAACCGATCTTCCCAGAAAAACTAGTCAGCTAGACCTGTATATTGTAACAGTATGTTGTATTGACGGTTCACAAGACTAAGACTGCTCACTGATACACGACCACGGGGGACTATATATGGGGGGGAAACACTGACGTCACACGTCCGGTAGCATTCCATACCGGATCACATAACGTGGTCATTGACCACGTGACATCCCCCCCTCTAGCTGCATTCGTCCCCGAATGCATTACTAAAAAAAACAAACATTACAAAAAAAGATATACCGAAAGAAAACCGGGAACATTGGTACATGATATAGGCCACATGACACCCCCCCAAAAAAAAACATCATCCTTTTTTTTCGGCGGTACTCCACCGCCGCGCACGTCGCTTCTTAGCTTCTTCTTCTTCGAACTCCTCCACTATCCGTAGGCGTTCCCGAAGGTCGGCCCTATTAACGTCTCCTTTTCTCCCGCGGCACCACTGGATGCTGAACACAGCCACACTGGCCATGAACAACGCTGCTCCTACACCCCATAGCTCGAATGGGTATGTATGATGTTCCGCCGCTCGTTTTTCCCTCTCCGAGTCGTCTACTGAGTCGTCTACCGACCGCAGTTGAGTAGGTGGGAAAAGTTCCCCCATCCGCGGTCCTAGTAGTCCTAGCAGAAGGAGAAAAGCCCCCACTGCCACCTGCGGCATTTGTCCGTATCGTACCGGTGGCATCCGGACTCGTGTCGATCGACGCACCTGATCGTCCACCCTTTCATTTCGAGCTTCTTGCACCTCCTCGTCCAGGGGTATAGTCTCTCTAGTTTCAGCCTCTCGGTCACGGATGTCCTTTCCCCTGGCCTCTATTGTCTGCCCTGCTGCCGTACACAGTCCTAGTTGGTCTCCGGGCCACGAAAAATAGTCGCCATATTCCACTAACACTTCTCGGATCTTTTCTCTGTCTGTCGGCATTAATCCTTCTCCAATCCTGCTGTCAAATTTGTGCTCTCGGCGCGCTTTCTTCTCTGCCTCTGCTGTCGCGACGGCTACTGGCGTGTCTCCCTCCTTGATTTCGGTTACTGGCTCGATTATTCCTAACACCGTCCCCTCTTCGATCCATTGTTTGTGGTCCGATAAGTGGGTTATCGCCATCTGTCCGATTGTTCCCACTCCGCTAACTAGGACCTTACCCGTCGACACCCTTTTCGTCCTCTGCAATGCTTGGGATGGTTCCACCAGTGCACCTTCGCCAAACCCATTCAAATCTAGTGGTTGAGTTGCGACCACTTTCCTCGATCGGGGTGGGACCCAGCATCCATTCTGGACTACTAGTTTCGGTGCTTCCTCCGTCATCTCTTCCACCGGTGCTCCCATGGCAGTGTCTCCAATGAAGATCTCCGGTAGCGCCCCAATCTTCATCCACGTTCCAAGTTTTTCCAACATGTCCTTCCCCAGAAGTAAGTCGATGTCGCCGTCCAGAACCAAAGCCTCCCCCTCAACGGTCATCCTCCCATCTGATACTGACAGCATTGCGGCTCCTCCCGGTTGAATCTCCTTGCCGTCAACTGATACTAGACGATTTGCGCGCCATGGTGTCACTGTTATCCCTAGTTCTCTTACTAATTTGGGCGAACACACGGACACTCCCGCCCCTGTATCTATCACGGCAGCCACCCGTTTTCCCCAGCACCACACATCCAGTACTACCATCCTCTGGATGTCGATTTTCAGAATTGGCCATGCTACTACCTCCGGGTCTACATGCTGTGTCCCTACTAGACAAATTACTTGCCTACCCTCTCCAGCGAATCGCACCTGCTGATGCTGTTGTGGTGCCCCTCCTTCTCGCTGGGACCTCGGGCAGTCGCGACGTATGTGTCCTATCCCTTCACACCCGTAGCATACGACCTGTCCGTTCGGCGTCCGACCCCTCAGGCCTCCCTGACCGTTTGTTCTTGTTGGACACTCTCTCCCGATGTGTCCCTCCGTCTTACATCTGCTGCAGATAGGTTCCCCATCCGAAGTCCATTTCAGTATCGATCGGTTATCCGACCGATACTGTTGACTCTCCGCTCTTTCTCCTTGCTGTGCGGCTGCCCCTGATGCGTTCCTCAATGCAACGGCTCCCATCAGTCCCTCTAGCATTTTTTCTAATCGATCCATTCTCTCACTTCCCGCCGTTGGTGTTTGTTTTCCGACCACGCCCATCGCCCATTCCTCGTGTCTTGCTCGGGAAGTCATTTCCTGATACCGCTTAATTTCTTGAAGGAATTCGTCACATGAGTTGGGTTTCAAACTCCAGAGTTTCTCTAGTAAACTTGGCTTGAGTCCTCTCCATAGGTGCGCCAATTTCGTAGCTTCGGACATATTCGGGTCTACTCTGCGGCATAAATCCAGGATGTCGTAAAAATACTCGATCGTGGATTCTTCGATTCCTTGTTTGCGTTCTCTCAGTTTCGCTTCATTGAATCGATTCTGATTGACTGGCTTGAATTGCTCCAACAGCTGTGTTTTAACTCCTGGTACAATTGGCGGTCCTGCAACATCCTCCCATTCGGCTGCTAGTTGTCCCGCGGCCTCTTTGTATGAGTACCACTTCTGCGCTGCCCCGGACAGCGACAGCTCCACGTGGTCGCGAAGTTCTTCATCTCCCCATCGATTATATCTCCCGATTCTTTCGTATCGATGCATCCACTGCACGACGTCTTCCCCGTCCTTCCCCCGAAGGTGGGTGGGGATTGGAATTTTATCTGTGCGGCCATCGCGTGCCTTGCGCCCACTTGCTGTTGAGCTGCTCTGAATCCCCGGATGTAGCTACTGATATTCGATGATCTTCTTCTCAAATCCGTGAAATCCCACTCTGGCTGCTCTTCTCCGTGTTCTCCCGATCCTTCTTCCTCTTCGGCGTCCTCCCACCGCTCAGTTTCCTCCTCACTGAATGTGAGATGATACTCCTGCCGAACGGATGCCGGTCGCTGCTCCTGTTGGGGTTCGTTAGCCCCGTCCTCTATTTCTCCTCGCTCTTCCGTTCCGCTTTCCCTCAACGGTCGACTGCGCGTCCTCGCCCGCCCCTGGGATGCACTCCCGATCTCGGGTATACCCCAACTACCCCGTGCCACGAACCGTCCCCGAGCGTCTCGGATTCTCTCCCCGCTCCTTACGTCCTCCTCTCCTATCATCTACTTCCCGCAATCCTCGCACCGCCTGTTTCTTGCCGAACACTTCGGCTCCCGGTTCACTTCTCCGCTTCTTGCCAACAACTTTGGCTCACGGTTCACTTCTCCGCTTCTTGCCGAAAACTTCGGCTCACGGTTCACTGCCCCGATTCTTGCCGAACACTTCGGCTCACGGTCACTTCTCCGCTTCTTGCCGAACTCTTCGGCTCACGGTTCACTGCCCCGATTCTTGCCGAACACTTCGGCTCACGGTCACTTCTCCGCTTCTTGCCGTACTCTTCGGCTCACGGTTCACTGCCCCGATTCTTGCCGAACACTTCGGCTCACGGTCACTTCTCCGCTTCTTGCCGAACTCTTCGGCTCACGGTTCACTGCCCCGATTCTTGCCGACCACTTCGGCTCACGGTTTCCGCTATCCACTTTCCCTCAATGTACCCGTCTGCCCCGCCTTAAACCTTTTCACCGTTTTCCCCCGGCGTCTCTCCTTCGTTATGCTTCCCCCAATGGCCCTACGGTCGGAGCCGTGACCCCGTACCCCAACAATTTAAGGTGCTAAAACCAGTTGGGTCGTCGACTCTCAGGGGTCCCTGACAGCCACCGCCTCCGTAGCACAGAATCGAACAGAAACACAACCACAAAACAGACTTACCGGAGGTTCTGCATCTCCACCATGTAACAGTATGTTGTATTTACGGTTCACAAGACTAAGACTGCTCACTGATACACGACCACGGGGGACTATATATGGGGGGGAAACACTGACGTCACACGTCCGGTAGCATTCCATACCGGATCACATAACGTGGTCATTGACCACGTGACAATATCCAGAAGCAAATGCTGGAGCTGGAATTAAAGTTGGGACAATCAAAGATCCAGATGGAAGCCAACGCAACGTCAGTCACGGAAACGTTGAGTAAGGCTTTAAAGGGTATGGGTGAGCAGCTAGGCAAACTCATAGACAGCTCCCATGTCACGTCCACTGAAATTGCCGCCAACACTCAGTTGGTTAAAGACTCACGTAAGACGTTGCACGACATGGATCAGAAGATTGAAACGGTTAAGTTAGACTTAAACGCAAAAATCGAAGGATTCAGGAGCAAGTCATCGACCAAGGAGCACGCATACCTAGCCGACCACAGACTCTATCAGCTAGAAAAGACGTTTCCGCCCGGTCTACCTTGAAGTCACTCGAAGCCACGGTACTGCATCGCAGAACTCTGCTTGACGCCGACACCTCTTCACAAGAGCAGCCTTCAACACCACTGCCTATCATGCATGCAGCCTGCGGCCCTTCCATTGGGGACGACACGTATTCGGACACGTCTTCTGAGCACCAGCCTGCTAATGGCAGCTCCAACCATCCTCATGGTGGCTGCTGTAGTTGTCCACGTACCCCGAACTTCACGATCCAGCCATTCGATGGAAATCCGAAGAATTACACTCGGCTTAAGGCCAAATTTCGAGCCTTATACGAAAACGAATTCAACGGTTCTCCTGCCCTATTGTTCATGTTGGAAGAGCTGCTGTCGAAAGAAATACGGAACGAGATCGGCGAGTGCCTTGCTGATGGAACCATGTACTCCGTGGTGTGGGATCGTCTTGACGCAGTCTACAGCCGCACCGAGGTCATGGACCAGACCTATCTCAACGACCTGCTGCAGATTCCACCTTTGATGAGCCAAGATGCTGCGAGCCTCAAGACCTTCGCCAACCGGTTGCACGGAGCAGTGGCGACTCTTTCACAATCGAGATACGTGCATGAACTTCACAGCCGTACTACCCTGATGGCCATAGAAGCAAAGCTGACGACATACCTGCAGGAGAAGTGGAACGAGAAGAGAAAAAGGCAGGTGCAGAATTGAACGTTCTAGACCAGGACGACTGGGTAACAGTAAAATCCATGAGTAAACAACATGGTAAAAAAGTATTTGAGTCTCTGAAGACGTCGACATCCAAATCAGTACGGTTTGATGAGAAGAAGCCAATCAAGAGACCGAACGCTTCTCACACGTCAACCATTGGACACGTTTCGACAGAGGAAGGCTCTAAAGTAACGGCATCATCACCTCCGCTAGCTGCTCCCACGGGGAGGCGACCGAAGACGGAGGAGAAAGCAGCCGAAAAGACTGACCAGTAGAGGTGCCTCACTTGTAACGGCAGGGCTCACAACTTGGCCAGCTGTAACGTGTTCAAGCCTTTCACGCCCACGAAACGGGCTGAAGACGTATTTAAGTCCGGAAGGTGTCTACTATGCCTCACCGGCAAGCACGAACGCAGGGAGTGTTCCAGAGACATCAAGTGTACCATTGGTAGATGTGCTAGATCAAGACACCATCCCCTGCAACACAGATCCGAATTCATCTTACTGAGGAAACAAACGGATCCACCACCTCCATCAGCGTCTACATGCACAGCATTCCTTGGGACACTAACCCAAAGGGAAACGGTAAAGCGACGTGTACGTTTCAAGACCGTGTCCGTTCGTATTAGCGTTGGTGCAAGATGGGTCGACACTTCACTGATCAGGAGCGATATAGTAAAGAAGTTGGGAGTCGTTGGCCAGCCTAAACGCACCAACGTTGTCTCCTATGATGGAGCCACATCGAACGTCCAAGCTGCCGTTGTGGATTTCTCCCTCTCGTCCGTCGACGGAACAAGCCGGTTTGAAGTTAAACACGCCTAAGCCGTCGACAATTTGAAGGTGACGCCGAACCCCCCAATCAACCCTCGTCAAATGGAGTCCTGGACACACCTACGTGGTCTTGATGTTCCGAATGTACAACCCGAAGACGTTGGTGTATTGATTGGACTCGACGTAGCAGAGGCCCACGACCACATGGATTCCGTCAAGCCACCAGCTGGAACAATTGGGCCTATCGCTTTCAAAACACCGTTTGGATGGTGCCTGGGTGGTCAAACGGGCCCGCCACAAGATGGACGTACGTTCATCGCCCACATAGTATCAGAGGAATCTTCCGAAGACCTCAACGAGTTTGTCAAAAATTCTGGTAGCTGGAGGCGAAAGACGTTGACATGGAACAGCCTGTTCTCTACGAAGACGATCATCGTGACCAGTATCCAGAGGCAGCAGATAGCGTCCGATGAAACTTCTACGTTGACAACTACCTCGACTCCTTCGATTCCGAAGACGGGGCAGTAAAATGGGCCCGCCAAATGAAGAAATTCTTACAACTTGGCGGTTTCAACCTAACAAAGTGGACGTCCTCATCAAGGAAGGTGATATCGGCTCTACGTGAGTTCTGTCTGGCCTCACCAACACTGGACCTTGATTTGGAAAAGTTACCCATCGAGCAAACACTTGGAGTAATGTCGAACGGGAAAACGGATATGCTGACGTTCAAGATTGTTTAGACCGAGGTTTTTGGGTTAAACAGTGTATTGCCTTAGATTGTTCTGGGAGGGACGAGAGCACAACGTTGCGAAGAAGCTAGCTAGCCAAGACTAACTCCCCTGCCCTCCTGTGCGTCGTCTTCTTGACCCCCCGTCTGCGGAGTCAATACATGCCCTTTCTTTCCGTGTTTGTCTTGTTTCCGGGGCTAAATTGACAAGGGAAGAGGGTGAGCATGGCTTTTGTGGGACAAATAGCATTTGGGTACATACGATACTTGGTAGCCTTAAAAGTTTTGAGGCGGTGGAGCATGAATGACGAAAAAGAGAAAAATGAGAATTCTGGTTTGTTAAGACGAGGTGGGATACAGCGGGGGAGATTGAAATCCGTGCCTCGACTTGCATGTTCCGGCGCTAGGCCGGGTAGCGAGACGGGGCGTTGTGCATTCTGGCTGAAACTCGAGTCGCCGGACCGTAGTTCCTTGTCCGGCACTGCCGTCTCTGACGCGGCTCGATGTCCAGGGCTGGGGGTGGGGCGATTTGGGCTGCGACATCCGCCGGTACAGCGGTTCCCGGCATGACCACCACCCGTTGGCGGAGTAGGCGGCGGTTTCGGCGGTACAAGCGTCCTGATAACGTTTTAACGATGTAGTCTCTGTTGTCGCCCGTTTCTACGACGACGGTGGGGGTGTCCCTTCGCTCTGTCGTGTGATGCTGCATGAGCACGTGAGCGCCCAGCGGGAATGCGGCTAAATGATGAGCGGACGCGTTATATCGGGTTGTTGGCGCGATGCATCCGTTGTTCCAAAACTTCGACCGCTCTGTGCCACTCGGGGGCGAAAGATCTTTGGTAGGCGGGCAAGCTGTCTCGGATAGGCCTGTTGAACATTGGCTGGGCAGGGGAGGCCCCTCCATAACGTGGGGCGTTTCGAAAAAGTAGAATGGCCTTTGCTAGTTTGTCCGGGTCCGGTTGGCCACCGGTCCTGGAGCCGATGACAAACTTTTTCATGGATTTGATAGCCGCTTTCGCCCTGCCGTTGGATTGATGATAGTGGGGGGAGGAAGATCCGAACGCCACGCCCCAGTCTCGTAGGAAAAATTGGAGTTCGGCTGCTCCAAATGGGGTGTTAATGGAGTAAATCTTTACTGGGGCACCCCCGGTGTCCACGAAGAATGTACGGTAAGAGTTGATAAGGCGCCGGGCGGTTGTATTTTTGTATGAGAACATAGTGATTGCCGGCCAACCACTGAACTAGTCAACTATGACCAAAAAGTGGCGGCCGTCTACCTCGCCGAGATTCGCATGGAGAAATTTGAACGGCCTGGTTGCTGGTTCGTGGGGTCGGCTGACACACTCGTCGCATGAAGCTGCGGCGTTGGAAATATCTACGTCCATATGGGGCCAGTAGAGCGATAGTCGGGCTCGATGGCGCATTTTCGAGGCGCCCTGGTGCATGCCAAGAAGTGTCTGGATCGTTTCTTTAACCATGGATCTTGGGAGGACGATGCGTGCGCCAAAAACGAGCATGTCGCCGGTATCGTCTATGGCGAGTTGGTGGCGGGCGTCCCAGTACGGGCGAAGGGCGACAGGCATATTGCTTTTTTCGTCTGGGAAACCTTAACGTATGGTGGTGCGCAGCGCCACTAATACTGGGTCTGCTGCGGCTGCTAGTTTCACTTTTTCAAGCGTAATGTCCATGGTTGTGGCGGGAGCTTCGGCAATTTTCCCGACCATAGCGATCCTGGCTGTGAATGTTGGAGGTCCCTCCCCGAGCTCATCCGCGGGTGTGCCTGGAGAAATTGGTGAACGCGAGAGGGCGTCGGCTTCGATATTGCGGTTTCCCGGTACCCACCGAGCGGAAAAATTGTATCGTGCCATCTGAAGACGCAAACGAAGGAGCCGCGGGTTGTCGAGTTTGTCTAAGGCTTAATCGTTTAAGATAGGCACCAATGGGCGGTGATCTGAAACCAAGTCGAAATTGGGGAGTCCTTCTAGGAATTGACGGCTTTGTTTCTTGACCCAAGATGCGGCCAAACTTCTAGTTCTATCATGGTATATCTTGTTTCAGCTGGTCGGAGGAATCTGGGGCCAGCTTGCACGACGTGCCACGTGCCGGATTCGCTCTGTTGCTTTAAGATAAATCCGAGGCCGTTTAATAGTAATGCGTCGACTGCTAAAGATGTTGGACGGCCCGGTTCGTAAAAGGCGAGGTCTGGAACGATGGATAGCTTACTACGAGCGGCGCGGAATGCCTCTTCATGATCTGCGGACCAATCCAAGACGAAATTTTTCTTTAAAAGTGGGGATAAGGGGGCCAAAGCTGCGGCGATTTTGTCGCTGTAATTCCCCACTTGTTGGCAGAAGCCGTAGAACGAACGCAGGTCAGTGATGTTGGACGGCCGGGGGAATTCCCGGATGGCTCGTGTAAGTTCCGGGTTGGGCCGGAATCCGTCCGCTGAGACTTCATAGCCGGCGAAAATAGCTGTTGGTTTGGCGTAGGCCGTCTTTTTCTTGTTGAACGACACATTGTTGTCGCTAGCCGTTTTAAAAAGGATGCGTAGCAGGGTGACGTGTTCTTCATAGTTGCGCGAAAAGATCACCAGGTCTTCCATGCAGCGGGTGGTGTTGGGGTTGTGTCCAAAAATATCGGAAAATCGGCGGCAGTAGTCATCGCCGGCGTGGCATATTCCCATTGGAAGGCGCGTATACTGATGGAGACCCTCCGGCGTGGCGAACGTGGTGAGTATATATATACAATACAAAGATACGGAAGCAGCCCAGCCATGACGTTCTCACTAAAAAGAACTTCCTTAGTATTATCTCCAGTGTCTATGACCCGTTGGGACTCGTCGCTCCTGTTGTTTTCCTAATGAAGTCAATTCTGCAAGACATCTGGACGAACGAGAAAAGAATCGGCTGGGATGACCTTATCCCCGAAGAATGGGGTCAACGCTTCCATTACTGGTACGACTTTCTGGAGAACCTGGAGTTGCTGACGGTGCCAAGATGTTTTCGACATCAACGTGAACGTTGGACGCAACAGCACCTGCATGTATTCACGGATGCAAGCACAAAAGGATTTGAAGCTGTGGCGTATCTTCGTATCTTCGTTTCATCTTCGAGGACCAGTCGATCAAAGTGTCCTTCGTCATGGCTAAAACTAACGTAACACCAGTGAAAGGACTCACGATCCCAAGATTGGAGTTGCAGGCTGCTGTAGAAGGCTTAAATATCGCCCTAATAATCTGTCGGGAGCTCGAATATGATTTACGTGAAGTTACTTTCCACACCGACTCTCAAACCGTTTTACGTTAGATCCATTCCCGCACTTGCCGATTTGAAACCTTCATGAACAATCGGATTGGCAAGATCTTCTGGAACACAAATCGAAGACAATGGCGTCACGTTTCCGGAATTAAAAAGTCCGCGGACCTGTGTAGTCATGGCATCGACCCGAAGAACATCGACGAGTTGGAGTGGGATATTTGGGAAGAGATCGCAGAGCCGGAGGAAAGTGACGTAAACGTAATTCGAGTCTTCATCGTCAAAACGGAGGACGAAAATCACCCGATTGATGACTGTGTAAAAAGATATTCCAGCTTACTGAAGATCCAAAGAGTTACCGCTTGGTGCAGGAGGTTCGCAACCAACGTCAGAGCAAAGATGAGAATTTGCAAGCCAACAACTACACTGAACGGCCCTCACACTCTGCATTAAACGTACTCAAGAACTGGCGGAAGAAATCTACGCTTTGAGAAAGAGCTTAGAGTTGCCTCTGAAGTCGAAACTACGAACGTTCAGCCCTTTCCTGGATGAAACAGGACAGCTACGTGTAGGCGGACGTATACTGCAGGCTCCAGCTGATTATTCCAAAAGCATCCCATCCTGCTTCCAGTCGATCAACTCATGACGCAGCGGATTGTATGGGATTATCATACGCGGATTCTCCACATCAAATCTGAAAGATTGCTGGCGGATTAACGTACACGTTACTGGACAATCTCTGGACGTAACGTCATCAAATCGGTTGTCAACACCTGCTGGCCTTGCAAGCGGAGATCATCGAAACCCATTCCGCCACTCATGGCATCGTTACCAGTTCACCGGCTTACCCCTATCTTCCACCTTTCAGCTACACGGGAGTCGATTACTACGGCCCCCTTATGGTGCGAGTTGGTGGAAGAGGACTTAGATATGAAAAACGTTGGGTCTGTCTGTTCACGTGCCTAACAACAAGAGCCGTCCACTTGGAAGTATCCGAAGGTCTCAGTCTCGAGGAATTTCTTCCTTGTTTTACCCGATTTTCAAGTCTACGTGGAAAGCCGAAAGTAGTTTACAGTGATAATGGTACCAATCTCGTCGCTGGAGAACAGGAACTTCGCCAGGCTCTAACGGAACTGAAGAATCAACATCAAGAGCTACAAGCCAATTATTTAGTCTTTTTTTTCATTGTCATTTATTCACCCTCCATCCCTCATCTCATTTGTCACGTTCCCATTGCACGTGAACGTGCGCAACAGTATATATACATTACAATAAACGCTAGTCTGAACGAAAAAAGATAATTTTTAAAATGCATAAGAGTAAGAAAAAATATTAACGGGAATACCTTCGAAGACTATCAGTTGGATTCAGGGTACTGACATATAGCCTCATAATTCTATTGACTTTCGTCAACCATCTTGACTCACAAAGTTTACCAGGGCTTCGATTTGAGATAGATTCAGAAAGAGGAAATCCTTTTCTTATGGCAAGACACGTGTCTTAAAAATATCTTTGGACACCAGTAAAATTCTGAACGATTTCTTTCGGGAGTTTATGAATACGTCCTTTAATTCTTTTGAATTTGACAATGGGCAGTTGTCTCAAATCATTAATAATTGCCAATCCAATGGGCCCTTTATAGCTGTTTGGACCACTAGTTCCTCCATCCAAGTGCATAATCAGATGCCGAAAGGGAAGTTCATTGAGATGAAGCTGACAAATTGCCCCTTGCAGTGGTCTACCGAGTTTCAATTCTAGCAATCTGATAGCACTGTTATTTTTACCAGTGTTGACATTTGTCCCATCGGCTCAGATAACGACAATGTCGTTCTGAATGTTCGTTCTGTTCAGACTTCCTTTGTTTTAAGAAACGGTAGAGTTCAAAGGCAATATCAGAAGCTTTTCCACTTTTCGGAGGGACGTGACCTTGGTACACAGATCCTGGCTCACTTATGAGAGAAATATGTTCTTCTTTCGTGGAACCTCTCAATGTGTTTTTTGTTGTGTTAGTCGAACACAACCACTGGCCTTTGCCCTCTTCCGTAGACACATAACTTCGAGGGAATTGCTGTTACGATATCTAATTACTTTTGCAACGTAAGGTTTTCGAGCCCTCCCAACGGAAAAGAAAGCTATGATCCATTTTCCCGAAACGGTGTTTTCAAAATCAGGAGAAATCGTTTCACTTTCGGATTCACAGCTTTGTGCACCATCTGAGACGTTAGCAAGGCCACTGTCTTCTTCTTCTTCCGCCGACCCAGTATCTTCATCAGCAGACGAATATTCCATTTCTTCATCGAGCAATGAGTCACCCTCTTCGTCGATGTCATCTTCAGAACTTTCATTCGTAAGACTTTTACCAGCTTCCACGGCCACTCGTTGCCTCCGAATCATTTTTGGTTTCTCACTGTATCTCTTACTTTTCCAAACATCGACTAGCACTGAAGTGATTGTGGTTTGCACTTCCGAAGTTGGCAGTGTTTCAAATCGCCTTTGAGATAGAATTGCCTGGCGAGATAGACATCGTGCGAAACCACTCTTTAAATTGGTACTAGCAGTTTGCTCGATCTCTTGCCAAAGTTTTTTCAGTAGTTGCGGGAAAAAATCTTTTTTCACGGCGGAAACGTTAGGATAATCAGCCTTGTAATTGTCGAGGATCTCTATCCATTTCCGTTTCATTGGCCCAAAAAAGGCAACATCCAAAGGTTGTAAGTAATCCGTTGCATTGGGAGGAAGGCACACGAATTTAATGTGGTTTTCCTTGCATGCATTTAAAACTTTCAAAAAAAAAGTGACTTGATAGATTGTCGCCGATAAGAGCTTTTTTTCCAATTTTGTTCTTTAAATAAGGCAAGGCAATTGAAAAAAACCATTCTTCGAAAGTCGTGGCATCGAACCAACCAGACTTTGACGAAGTATAGCGTGCCCCTTTTGGTCCTCCAATCCGTCATGTATTAAATATTCCTTTTGCTTTATAACAAATGAAAGGAGGCAACAGCTCCCCGGTTGCTGTGCCCGCAATCATCAAGGAAATGTTGGACTTGCTGAAGTCCTTTATTTGATATCGATACTTAGCCCCTCTTCTGAAAACGCATTTCTTTTTCCCAGGGTCATCGCTGAGATTAGTTTCATCGAAATTAATCATATTTTCATCAGGGACATCAATCAAAGTATCTTCACGATGGTCGAAATACTGATTTAACACCTCAGCGAACACAGAAGCTCTCTTTCTCGAGTAGTTAGGAACAAATGCAGGCTGAGAATGTCGCGATGGTGATTCAAAAATGAATATATAAAATCTCGACCTGGAAGCTTGCCTTTTAAGACATCTGTCTTAATTTCCATAAAGAATTTTCGTACGATGACTCTCAGTGTTGTTGCATCTACAAGAAACCCCCATTCAGCCATTGTAACGATCCCTTCAACAATCCCCTTTTCCTCATCTGTTGTCATCAGTGTTGGATGGCCCACACTCCCGGGATGCAGCCATCAAATTTTTTTCCTAAGGTGCTGAACGGAATTCCATAAATTTCAGCAACTTTTTGTAAGCTATTTCCTTTTCTGATTTCAATTAAAGCGGCTTCTAGCTGTTCTTTTGTAAAGTCTTGATATTTTCTGCTTCCTTCTTTTCTCCGGTAAAGCCTTACCATTCCTAAAATGTGTAAGGAAACCAAAGACCTTGAAACAAAGTGTACATCGACTAACAAAAAAAGCGTGGGGTAACTTTACACGCCTGTTCATTTTGTATAAAGTAGCCCCGAAAACGTTGAAAACCCGGGAGCTACTTTACACACGTAGTTTGCCAGCCACAGAAAAACACTACACCCCATATTTTCTTAAACACTGTTATTTAGTAGATGTTTTCACACGAATGTAAAAAAAAAATGGAAATATGTGATAATGTGAACTTAAGAGCTAAAAACCGCAAACTTACTTTTAACAAATTTTGATCGAGTTTTTCTGCTCAAACTGTTGACGAGAAATTTACACTTCAACCTGCGTCTATGTAATTTTCCCACACACTGTCACAAACTAGATCTTCTGTTGAGCAAAATGACCCCTTTTCCTGCCAGTTGCGATTCTCGGGCAAACGTTGCGCGCCAAAACACTTTTTCTTGCGTTGCGTGTAAAGTAGCCTCAATCGACGGTACCCTTCTGGGGGAACACTAGACGTTTTCCACCCGACGAGAACGCCTCTTGTGGATGTGTTGGTGTTCACTCCACGCAGAGACTCATTTGTAGTCAGATGGCGCTCGCACCAGGCGGAAAATTACTCTTACGATCCGCCCTAAAATCCTCGTTTTTTCGTATAGTGTTCCTCGCAAGAGGGTACCCTTTTTCTGAAAGCCATAGTGGAGCATCCAGGGGTCTATGATTTTGGATATTTTAATCGAAAATTAATTCGTTATTCTAATATTATTCGTATTCGCGAATAAAACGTCCTTTTTATTTGTTTCATTATTCGTATTCGTTTGTACTGCTTATTCGTATTCGTTTACAAAACGAATCAAGTTTTTCCGTATTCGACAGAACACTGCTTGTAGAAGGGGAGGTTAGGGCCACCGGCAAACTGAGAAAAAAAGAACGGTGGGAAAGTATGTCTTAGTAATTCGTATTTTGTAATATTTTTAGTACCTTATTCCACGCGTTGTGTAACCCTTCACAATCATTGTTGGTTCGCAGGAGCAGATTAAAGCACGAACAGTTCTTCGGAGGCCAAAATTCGACCACGAATGCAGTTCTTCTCAATGTATTCTGTTAGATCTTGGTCTCCTATGTTGACCGCTAGAGCCCGCCCACGCTAGTAGAGTGGGGGCTGAGGAAGTCAGTGAGTGTCGAGTAACGGCGTGTACAACAACTGAGAGTGGCTAAACCGAGAAATACACACAGATACGTAACATGGCGCAGTTGTCTCTACATACTGAACCTACGGTGATGTAATTGTTTCTATTTTATTCTGTGTGACGCGTTTCAATTATTGCAACTTAATCTCGGCCTGCGGGCACCGAAAGTTTTGACCGCCGTTTCTCGTGGTAGGACGGCCATTTTTTTTCTCTCGCCCACGCCATTAACGCTCTCCTTGTGATTTTTATGACCGTGTCATTATCTACAATCCCCTAACATTAACTTTCCGGACCACATCTGATCGGGACAGTGTAGGTGATTTGTGCTTACACCCAGGGTCGTTGGAGCACATGATCGTGACGAACACGCCACAGGCGGCCATTTTACTTTTGTTCTCTCGTCGCGTGGACAACGTGCTTATCACTTCTGGTTTCTTCTATCGCATGGTGGCGGCCATTGTCTCGGCTTTTCTGCACGTCAGTGCCATCTGTGTTTTTCTCTGGTCGTGTGATTCATGTCCCCGAACCCTAAATACTCTTTACGATCGGCAACGCGTCACACCAAATTACGCACCGGTCAGTATTTTCCCGCGGATCGACCCGGAACATCCCATACGATGACATCGCTGGCTTCTGTGTGACGCGTTTCAATTATTGCAACTTAATCTCGGCCTGCGGGCACCGAAAGTTTTGACCGCCGTTTCTCGTGGTAGGACGGCCATTTTTTTTCTCTCGCCCACGCCATTAACGCTCTCCTTGTGATTTTAAGACCGTGTCATTATCTGCAATCCCCTAACATTAACTTTCCGGACCACATCTGATCGGGACAGTGTAGGTGATTTGTGCTTACACCCAGGGTCGTTGGAGCACATGATCGTGACGAACACGCCACAGGCGGCCATTTTACTTTTGTTCTCTCGTCGCGTGGACAACGTGCTTATCACTTCTGGTTTCTTCTATCGCATGGTGGCGGCCATTGTCTCGGCTTTTCTGCACGTCAGTGCCATCTGTGTTTTTCTCTGGTCGTGTGATTCATGTCCCCGAACCCTAAATACTCTTTACGATCGGCAACGCGTCACACCAAATTACGCACCGGTCAGTATTTTCCCGCGGATCGACCCGGAACATCCCATACGATGACATCGCTGGCTGATGCGTTGGACGCGGCCAACGCCGCATCGGCTACCACTACGGCGGAGGCTGCTAGAATCGACGCTATGGAACAATCCCTTACCAATCAGACGGCTCAATTAACGACCAACACCCAGCAACTGGTAGCATTAGTGGCGGCCGGCATTGGTGCGGGTGGTGGCGGCTTAGGCGGTGGTGCGGGTGGTGGCGGCTTAGGTGGTGGTGGTGGCGGTGGCACAGGTGGTGTTGTAGGTGGCTTTGTACCCCTTGCAGCGCCATTAAATCCTAAACGACGCCGCTTGGATCCATCTGGTGTTGAGAAACTACATGGTAACGTTTCCATCTCATTACCTTGTACTTGGCGGAACAGATGGAACGATTTTGCTGACCTCAACGAATTGGTGACCTACCCGGTTAACGAGCAAATGGCAGCTTTCCGCATGGCCCTAGACCCGTCCATGCAGCAGGTGGTCGAGGTAGCACTGGGAGTCCTTCCCAAACACCCCACTACCCCGGATCAGGTACTGGACCAAATCCTCGCTTATGTCCGAGCAAAGCGGAACATTGCATTGGATCGTGTGGCCTTCGAAGAACGAAGGCGGAAACATTCGACGAGTTTTATATCTCCCTCAAGCGTTTGGCGGATGATGCAGACCTTTGCGGCACATGTGCCGACGCCCGCATGGCGACACGGATCATGGCAGGAATTCTCGACGCGGATACCAAGAAGAAACTTTTGGCTATCAGTCCGTTTCCTACTGCCCAAGACATCGTAAATATCTGCCGCAGTGAGGAATCGGCCAAATCAAACGAACGCTCTCTAAGCGGCCAATCCGGCATCTCTTTCATTAAACACCGATCAATTTTCCGCCCGGACAGCGGTCCTTCATGTAGCGCTTGCGGCCGAACCACTCATTCAACCGGGCGTGTGGGGGCCCAAACCATTTTTCCCAGCGATGCCCGAAACGGGACAAATTTAAGCCCGGCAACTCCAGTGGCGGTGGCTTTGGTGGCAGTGGCTCATCCGGATCCGGGGGCAAAACGAAAATGGTGCGCATCACTATCGGCAGCGTGCAGTCGCTCTTCCGAGACCGACGAACCCCTACGATCTCAGTGGACATTTTGAACGCCAACCGCTAAGTTCTCGCCACCATACGCCGATGTTACGCCCGATCCCGGTGCGGAGGTCATGGTCGGCGGCTCTGACGTATTGTTGGCCCTTGGTCTGACAGAGTCGGATTTGTCGTCTTCGGCATTCGACTTGGTAATGGTCAACATGTCCACACCCTTCTTATCCATTGGCCAACTGATGTCGCCTTGCGATACGGCACCCGCGTCGCCACCGTAACGGTGGTCAAATGTCCTGAAATTACGGGCATGTTAGTCAGCTGGCTCAACTGTATCGCCCTCGATATATTGCACGAGCAATATCTGCAACCTCACTCCCACTCCCGACCGAACGTATCGCAGCTCACTACAGATCACGAACCACCGGTAACGTCCTCGGCGTGTGACTTCCTACGTGGGGTCTATATCCCGAACGGCCCCAGTGAGGAACAATGCGCGTCTATTAAATCGACCATCACTAACCATTTATCGATGTGTTCGATCAATCGGCTGGGTTACGGTGCATGGAGGCCCCGGAGATGATTATCCAGCTGAAGGCGACGCCATTCCATATTATGTGAATGGTACCCGCCCGATAGCATTTGCAGACCGGGCTGAAGTGAAGCAAACACTCGATGGCATGGAGGCCGCTGGCATTATAGCACCCGTAACGGAGGTCACAGATTGGTCGGCGCCGTTGGTGGTGCTCCGAAAACCAAACGTTAAGCTCCGTATTTGCGTCGATCACACCAGGCTTAATAGACATGTTGCTCATCCCACCCACCCAACCCGCACGCCAAGGGACGCAGTGGCGGAGATCGACGGCGAAGTCGTTTTAAATAGCAGTTTTGACGCCACAAATCTATATTTCCAAATTCCCCTCAACGCAGCGAGCCAGCATCT
Source organism: Daphnia magna (assembly GCF_020631705.1). NCBI lineage: Eukaryota > Metazoa > Arthropoda > Branchiopoda > Diplostraca > Daphniidae > Daphnia > Daphnia magna. The sequence continues at coordinate 9,711,128 of NC_059183.1, forward strand.
AACCACGTTCATGACACCTTGGGGGCGTTATAAGTTCCTGCGTGCTTCAATGGGCCTATGTTCGTCGGGTGACGAATATAATCGGTGGGCGGATGCCGCTTTTGGTACAATAAAAAACACGGTCAGAGTGGTGGACGACATCCTGCGTTTCGATCGTTAATTCCGTTGCAAGTCGAGGACGTGTGCGCGATTTTACAGGCCGGTCGCGCAGCAAAAATCACCCTCAACGTGGACAAGTTCAAGTTTGCTCAGAAGAAGCTGGTATGGGCCGGCTATGAAATGCAACATGGGGGCGTGACAGTTGACCCCAGCAAATTAGGCCTTGCCTTTTTAGGATTGGTGGAGCAGTTGGCGGGTTTTTCAACGGGAATTGCGGCTGCAAAAGGACCCCTCCACCCACTTTTTAGCGCCCAAAACGCTTAAGAATGGACGGAAGATCACGAACGTTCGTTCGAGGCGGTGAAAACAGCGCTTTTGTCGCCCTCCCATATTGGCCCATTTTGATCCCGGCCGTGGGACCGTCATTCAAGTCGATGCGTCCCGAACAAAAGGTATGGGATATGCCTTACTACAGAAACACGACGACCATTGGAAGTTGATAGACGCCAACTCCAGGTGGTGCACCCCAACAGAATTGCGCTACGCCATAGTAGAGCTGGAGCTGGCGGCGGCGGAGTGGGCCATCCGAAAATGCAAATTGTATTTATTAGGCCTGTCGTCGTTCACCCTTATGATCGATCATCAGGCGCTCGTGTCCATCCTCGAGGTTTATACGTTGGGCGCCATCGAAAACCCCAAATTTCAAAGGTTAAAAGAACGTTTATCGCCCTACGTCTTCAAAACCGTATGGCGAAAGGGCAAGGAGCACGCGATCCTTGACGCGCTATCCCGGTCACCGAAGGCGGATCCCACAGCGGATGACGAGGCATCCACCGGAGATCTATTATCATCCGCCCATTATCATCTGATATGGCTCCTTTTTGTTATACGCTGCCGAAAGCTCCATATCGTGAAGCTTCTTAACGATATGAATCTGACTTGGCACCAATGAAAATTGCCTCTTTCATATCTTTCATGAATGCAATTTCCATAAAGCTTCCAGACCGCGACAAAAACTGCATTTTCGAAGTCGCTGACCATTCTTTGGATCCTGGGGAGAGGGGTGATGTCCTAAAAGTAAGGTTCGCAGAATTTGAAAATTGTCAGAAACAGAACTTAAACATATTTTCTAATTGTTTGTAATACCTTAATCTTTTCAAAGACAGCAACGTAATCAACCACCCGTCGTCTGGTCATGCAGCAGAATTGCAGTGGCACTTGCTTTAGATCACATTTATCGTTGTCTATGAAGCCGTTTATGGAGAAAAGCTAGGTAAAATAAATATTTGTACGAATGCGAAATAGAAAGCTCTTAATATACATTTTACTTGTTTAATAGGATCCTGGATGAAGTGGAAGGTATAGCGTCTGTAAACCACGTCTTGCAATCCTAAGCTACCGTTTCATGACAGGGGTAAAAAATAGGAGGTGGCGTGTTTGCTGGTTTCCAGTACTAGCATAAACAGCTCCTCGATAGAAATCGGGAGGAAAGAAAGCCTCTTCTACATAAAAAAAACGGGTTCATCCTTTCTAGGGTTAGACGGCAAAAATTTTGAACGTTGGTATCTGGGCGAATGAAAAAAAGTATTATGGCAAATTATTTCGTTAAAAAAATATTTAAACACATTAAGCGTCGAGTAGCATTGTCGATGTCCGGCATATTACTCCCAGAAATTTTCGCTTTTTTTATCGCTTCAATAATGATTCGCCCAGGCACTTTGAATTTTTCCGTTACACAGGTTTTTTTGCAATTTTGAAGATGGAAACCTAATACAATTGGTTTTTAATTAGAAAATTGAGTATGAATTTTTATTTTAAAATTTATGCTTACTGTTCTATGGTTTCCATAGTCTGGTGGATGATTGTGGTTTACTCCGGTGGGGTTGTGTGGCTTTTCCTGGAAGTCTTGCTGGTTATAGTGATCAAAGAAATCAACGGCACTGGAAATTTTTTGGGTCACTATTGCTTTGCAAGGGTCTTTAGCAGAGCGTGAACTACAGCGCCAAATCAAAGTTTACCGCTGACCTTTTTCTTCGTAAAGCATTATTCTTTGAATGAAAAAGGGTTAAGTATTTAAAAATTATATTACCTAATCCATTTGTCAGTTTAAACTTTCCCTTCTTTGAACCTTCCTTGTGAATCTTAAAGTCTGGCTGCGTTGGTGCTTCAAATGAAGATTTCTGGAAGAAGGAAAATAATTAGAAAAAAAGTTAGTTTTTATAAGTTACTAATTGAATCTTACTTCTATTATGGACTCGATTGGTTCTACAGGTGGTTTAGGCCGGATACCATCACCACGATATAATAGGAATGGTACGCGATCGTCCTATCCCTGTCGCTGGGGGGAGGCGGGTGTTTAGTATGGGGTTCAAAGATTTCCTTCCAGGTTCGCCAGTGAGTTAGGCTGGTCACCTATTAAGAAGATAGAAAAAAAAAACGGTTTTTGATGTTTAGTATGTTAAGTTATTAGTAAATTTTTTAGGAAAGTGAATGAATTGAAGCGTCATTTCATTCCCGATTTTTAGGGTTTAAAAGGTTGAAGATAGGGCCAACTGAGAATTTTTTATTAATTTTGGAAAAACCAGACTTTTTGAAAATTGCGCCTCTCGTAACATTGCCAGTTTATTTATTTTCTCATCCGATCATATTCGATACCAGTTAAAAACAATTTTTTTTTGTTTTTTCTGCTTGTTCTGTCTTTCGGCCTCAGCCAAAAACTAAAAACAACTAAAACTTCGACACTCCACACTCCTTACACTCACGACAGTTGAAATAATTTGATATGTTGGAAAAGGCGTAATTTTCCAAAAAGTCAGGTTTTTTCTAAAATTAATTAAAAATTCCCAGAAAAAAACACAACTAAAACTTCGACACTTCACAATCCTTACACATTTGACACTTGAAATGATAAATTTGCAATTACAAATTGGCATTTATGATAATGATGGAATTTATGATAAATTGGCAATTAAAAATTGCGCCTTTCCTAACATTGTCAATTTATTTATTTTCTCATGCGATCATTTTCAATACCAGTTAAAACCGAAATATTTTTCTTTTTATGCTTGTTCTGTCTTTTGGCCTCAGCCAAAAACTAAAAACAACTAAAACTTCGACACTCCACACTCCTTACACTCACGACACTTGAAATGATAAATTGGATATGTTGGAAAAGGCGCAATTTTCCAAAAAATCTGGTTTTTTCTAAAATTAATAAAAAATTCCCAGTTGGCCCTATCTTCAAGCTTGTGGTACAGTGTCCTGCAGAAAAAGAAGAACACCAATTTATTTTGAAAAAGCCATTTGTGGGTAGAAAAAATTAATTGTTTACTTTTTTAAAGAGAAGTAGGGCAAGTTTGGCACAAAATTATCATAAGAGGGTAAGTCCAGACACCTTTTTTTTTTGCCCCAGGTATTAAATGTCTGGAAAAAAGTGTAGACTATATTATCGGTAGACCCTACTACCCCTTGGCTAACAAGAAAAATTTCTGCAATACAAAACAGAGTCTTTCCATTACTGTTTCCGCGAAATCACAATAATTTGTTTTCACAATCTGGCACCTACGTCTACCCCTCCTGTCATTATTTCCCTCTTTTCATATTCATTAATTTCGCCTGCTATTCGACCACGTCGTGTTAGTTATTCGCTGCCGCTTATGTAGCTCTACTTTTTCTAGAGAATTTCACTGTCGTTAGTGCGACTCCTTTATTCTGTGTTTCATCTTTTCATGAAGGTATGTTCATTGTACAATAGGGGCATGATCCCAAATCTAACTTTGTATCAGTCTCTATAGTCTGGACAGGTCTCGATCTGTGTTTTATCTCTTTCCCAGATCAATTGATGAGAATATCTCTGTGCCCGTGGTAATTATTCTTGTAGATTCATGTGTTGCAATTTAGTTTATATTCCCTTTCTCTCTAACAAGTCCCAGCTACCTGTGTTGTATGTTCTGTACATGTGTGTGTTAAACAAATCAACCGATTGTTCAATAATCGTAGTTAACTCGTTGGGTAGAGAGCACTGAATTGTATTCACTTAGTTAGACAAGATGTGATCTTTACACCAGCTCGAAGTAGGGCAGACTGTCGCTCTCTTTCGGCCAGCTGGTCTCCAATGAGTGAGCCCCATGAGCTCTAGCGGTCAAGTATACAACAACCCTTCCCAAGCTGTTGACGGGCAAAAGCTTAAAAAAAAAGGACAGCGAAAGAAAAGAGTAGAGATAAGACAAACGATGCGCAATGCGGGAAAGCCGAAAGAATTTCTCGGTCGACATAGAAGTGAAAGAAAACAAAGGCGTTATGGAAAGAATACATAGCATAAACGTATGATAGAGCCAAGAATAGTATTAGTGTTGCCCCGGCTATTTTAGACAATCGGAATGATGCGCGGTGTGCGCTGGCGGTTGCTACGCCGGAGATCGGTAACATCGTGGATAACCGGATTAACGGCGGCTGCCTCCGGTTCGCGCCCGCCTGTAGGACTCGGGTCGGTATTTTTAGGTTGTATCACAGGCTTGATTGTGGTGTCTGCTGGGGTAGGGACCGTTGTCTCATCGGTAGTAGTCGGAAGGCGTCGGAGAAGAAACCGACGGTTTCACCATAGCAAGCCCCCGCTGGCGAATTTTAATCCTGAACGATTGATAGCATCCGACACCCAAGATGACTCCAACGCCACTCCATAATTTATTGACGGGGTATTGCACCCGCACGGTGGATCCGATGGAGAGAGGGGACATATTTCTTGCCGATTCACCATAGCGTGCCTTGACGGCGTCGTTGACAGTCATTTGTCGGTCCCGCGCCGCCATCTGCTCCTGCCACTTGACCGCGGAAGAAGATCGGTGAGCCGGGAGGATGTCACGCTGGGGACGGCCAAAAACCATTATGGCGGGGGAGAGTCCGCAGTCTCGAGGGGTATTTCGGAATTCGATAAGGTCCTGCAGGAAGTCGTCGGACGTCAGGTCACCGCAAGGGGACACTTTTGTCACTAGCTCTTTGACAGCCTAGACCGCTGATTCCGCATGGCCGTTGCTCTGTGGATAATGGGGGGTCGAATTCCCCTATGAGACACCCCACTTCTGCAAGGCCGCCTGAAAAATGCTGGCGCTAAACTGCGGCCCGTTGTCTGTCCGGGTGCGGAGTGGAACGCCAAGATCCCCAACATTACTAACAATCGCCTGCGTGGCTTCACGAGCGGTAATGTCACGCATCCAGCGGTGAATCACGGGTCATCCCGATAGGCGATCCGCGTAGACAAGTTCATGCAGGTAACCAGATTGGAAGAGATAGGCCGAAGTGTCTTCAAAGACGTGGGACGGGAGAGGGTCCGCCATCAATGATTCCTTCTGTTGACTGGCAAGGCGTTTTTGTCAGGTTGTGCATGTTTCAATCATCGTCTGAATATCGTTGCTAATGCACACACAGAACACCAATTGGCGCACCCTGCGCTTTGTGTGGACGATTCATTGGTGCGCAGCGTGGAGCTGTTAGGATCCTGCGCCGTGCGGGTTGCGGGTTAACAATGTGGCCGTTAAACAGGATGAGGCCATCGTCGATGCTGAGGTCCTGGCGGATTTTCCAAAATTGGACGACGGAGGGCAGTCGTGATGATTTAGCCTGCGCGCAGCCAGATTCGATTAAAGCTTTGAGAGCGACATAGTCGGGGTCTTCGGCCACGGCAGCTTTGAGTTGGAGAAGGACCGGATCACTCAAGGAGGTATCAACGATGTCAGAGCCGTTGCCCAGGTCGATAATCCCGCCCGCCGAAATAGCCCAGATCCGCCGGATGGCTGCATGGTTAGCGAATGATTGAACGTCGGCTTTCTTGCCTCTATCTTCTGAGGAGTGGTCATGAACTGGGGCGCGTGGCAGAGCATCCGGGATCACGTGCTCACTGCCTTTCCACCAGACGGTTGTGAAGATGTAGGGTGAGAGCCGCTCCTTAAGGCGCTGTAATTTGGGATTCTCCACAACATCAAGGGTATATGAATCCAAGATGGTCACGAGGGTCTGGTGGTCCACAACCAACGTGAATGTTGGCAGTCCAAGGAAGTACAACTTGCAATTGCGGATTGCCCACTCGACGGCTGCCAATTCCAGTTCGACGATGGCATAACGCAACTTTGTATCGCTGCACCATCGTAAGTTACGGTCAACGAGCTTCCAGGTGTCCATGCCGTTGGGGGAGAGCATAACCCATGCCATTTTTTCGGATGCGTCCACTTGGATAACCGTATCGAGTGCCGGATCAAAGTAGAGAGGATGGGTGGCGCTACCAGTGCCCGTTTGACATCGGTGAACGCCTGTTCTTGATCCGTCGTCCATATGCAAGGGTTTTTGGAACTGAGTAGCGGGCGCAAGGGACCTTTGGCCACGAAGTGCTCCGTTGAAAAGAAGGCCAGCTGTGCGACCAGACCCATAAAAGATAGCAATTCGTTGATGTTATTTGGGCGAGGAAAGTGGGAGATAGCCTTCAATTTGTCGGGATCAACCCGAAACCCACCTTTCTGGACCTCGTACCCATAGTAACTTGGATTCCGCATAGTGGAATTTGTCCGGACTAGAAGTGACGCCAGCCGTCCGAGCTGCGTGGAGGACGGCGCATACTCCAAGCACGTGCTGCGAAAAATCACGGTCGAAATGGAGAAATTCGTCTACTACTCTTACCATGTTGGCCAGAGAAGAGAAAGCCGCATCCGCTCGACGATTGTATTCCTCGCAGGAGCAGCTAAGGCCCATGGACGCTCGGAGAAAGCGGTAGCGGCCCCACGGAGTCATCAGTCGTTAAGTGCTGGCTATCTGGGTGATAGTACGCATTAGCCGCCTCAAAACAGCTGTAAAAGATTGCTTCACTGTCAATTTTTGAAACTGCATCTCGTGGTGTGCGTGTTGGGTGAGTAGGACGCAAGACGAACCGGTTCAAGCAGTTGTGGTCCACGTAGATGCGCAATTTGCCGTTCGGTTTCCGGACGACAACAAGAGTTGCCGCCCAATCCGTGGGTTCTGAAACAGGAGAGATGACACCAGCCGCCTTTAAGTCGTCAAGCTGCTGCGTCACCACCGGACGGTCTGCGTACGCAATGGGGCGGGCACCCGATACATAGTATGGCACTGCGTTGTCTGTGAGATGAATTGTCATGTCAGGTCCGTGCATGCATCGTAGGCCCGAGGATTGATCGAATACATCGTGAAAATGGCCAACTATGGCCGTCTTGACGGTTGTGACCTGTTCGGCAGAAGGAGAGGGTGGAATGACGAGGTCGACAAGAAAAGACGTGTCGAATGCTGGCAGGTGGGTTTGAAGAGTCTTAATTGATGTCGGGATCGAATTTGTTGGATCGGGAGCGTGTAACCCTTGTGTAGAATATGCAAAGCGATACAGTCGAGCCAACTGAGTAGGACGCCAGTGATTACATGACTGCAGAAAGACCTAATTGTCGTCTAGTAAATCCAACGATATAAGCGAGGTGCGGCTTTCACGATGGGTCGCCTGCACATTCCCGATGATTAAACTCGCCATTCAATTCTTCTGCCCGGTACTGCTATCTGTCTTTGCCCCCGGGGTGCCGCCGCTGCCGCCCGTGCGTCCGTTACCGGCTCCACTTCCTTCCTGACGCGCGCCGTTAGCGCTGTCGCGTGTACCACCGGCTTTATTTGGACATTTAGGCGCAAAATTGTTGGCTTTGCTACAGATGCGGCAGTTCTTCCCGGTATCGGGGCAGGTCTGGCCGAAAGAATGTTGCGAGTGACACATGCATTGCATTCGGATGTGAAATGCTTCCCGTGTTGTTGGTTGTGAACCGATGAAACGGCAGATGAGCCACTGAGAGCCTTCTCGTTTGTCCGGGCCGATTCCTCACTCCTACACAGGTTAACCGCCTCCTGGGCGGATGAAAATGGACTGAGGGCAAGGAATTTCTTTTTCGTCTCAGAATCGCTGAACTCCGCTATAATTCGGGTTGCCAAGCGGCTGTCAAGATATGTACCGCATAGATCCGCCGATTTCGTGAGCCGTCGAAGCCCGATGTAAGTCATCAAACGTTGCGGTCGGACCTTGGTGACGTTCTTCGAAGGCGACCCGGTCGAGAGCGACGTTAAGTTTGCTCCGCATGTAGTCAGAAATCAAGTTGAGGACGTCGTCTGACGTAGTAGTGACCGTAGGCGAGATGTTGAGAACCTACTCCACAACTTGTTGCATGAAAGGATCAAGGCACATGCGTAGGACCACCATTTGTTCACCGACAGGATAGGAGTGAAGCTAATTGAGGGCCGCATAATCGTTCCACCTATTGCGCCATGAGCGTAGGTGTGATGTTGACACTTCGCCGCTAAGTTTTTCCATAGCCGAGGGATCCAAGCACCTTCGTTGAGCAGGCTTCGGGACCTGTGGTGATGGGCCAGGGGTGGGTGGGCCCGATGGGGCGGGTGGTCCCAGCGGCGGGCCACCGACGAAGGCTGCAAACTGGAGTGTGATAGTGTCAAGTTGCGCCGTCATATTGGTCTGGCCGGCATCTATAGCGTTGATACGATGATCCACGGCTGTCACTGCATCCAAAGCGTCCTGATTCCTATTGCGATGTGGTCGGTGTGAATTTTGCTCCCGCACGTTATAGGTGTGGGTACGGGTCCCAACCGTTCGGGTGACACCTACCAGGTTAACGGTTCAGATCGGATCGGTTCGGATGCAGACCTGGGTTTAACCGAATCGAAAAATTACGGGTTGATCCGGATAGCTAACCGGTTCAAACGGGTTCTGGAAACATCGCATAAATACCTTCGGGCAATACCGTAAGGTATGATTGCGCATTGCGTAGGTGGATCTTTCGTGCGTTTAAAAATACATTAATTAGGAATGCTAGACAATGCCGTCCTTTTTGCAGACGCTTGTTTACAGCTTAACACGGTTTTTTCCACCGACGTGGAAAGTGAAGTGTTCTAGTGTAACAGTTTTTCTTTTGAGGCAAGCGAACAAATTTCGACTTTTGAACCTACTTCTGTCACTCTACTGTTTTTCAGTACGTATCATAACTCCTAATTTTGAGAAAATTTATGTTGCTGTTATTTTAGTATAGACAGTTTGGTTGGCCCATTAATCTCTGAAATACTTGTTAGGCTATACAATAAGACAATGTCTGCTAATGACACATCTAGCTCTCGCAGTCATCGTTCCAAATACTGGGATCATTTCACGGAATATTTGGAAGGCGGTTTGAAAAGAGCCAAGTGTAATTACTGCGAAAGAAACTATGAGAAGGGAACATGAAAAATCATTTGTTCATTAAGCATCCAGAAAAACTTAAAACAGATGTATCTCATGGAAACGAGAGAGTTGATAACGCCCTAGCCCCTAGAGATGTAAATGTAGAGGTATATTTAGTTATATGTTAAACAGCGTTTTATTTTGAAATAGTACGCCGTTCATTGAAATTGTTAACTTTAGTCAGAATTTGATGATGAAAAGGCTCGCAAGCTGTTTTTAGCTTTCATTGTGAGGAACAGCCATCCATTTACACTGATAGAAGAAACTTATTTCTGCATGTTCATGCAATATGTTTGTCCGAAGTTCCCTCTAGTCTGTGCAGCCACTGTAACAAACTGGATTGCCGAAGCATATGTAACCAGCAAAAATAAGTTTCGTTCCTATTTGAAAAACAATGTTCGCGGTAAAATTTCCTTTACCACTGACTTATGGACTTCTCCCAATAATTTAAGTATTATGACCATAACTGGAGCTTGGATTGATCGTAATACTGGCGTTATACGTGAAGCCATACTTGGTTTCAGAGAAGTTGAAGGGGAACATTCTGGGGCAAATATATTTCAAGTTGCAATAGATATATTTAAAGAATTCGACTTGGAAAAAAAGGTGGGTTTTTTTATATAATAATGATTCTTGCACATTTTATGAAATGAAATTTTTAGATATTTTGTATTACCACTGACAACGCAAGCAGCAATTCCACATTTGTCCAATGTCTTACTGATTATTGTGACAGCTGTGGTCTAGATTTCAAATTGGATAACTGGATCAGATGCTTGGCTCAAGTAATAAACCTTTCTGTAAAAGAAGCTCTTAAAAATTTCAAGCCACTGTTAGCTAAGGTATTAAGATTATTTACTTATTGGAAAGCAAAAGATCTTAAATTTTGCATTAAAATTGTTACAGCTCCTTAAACTTGTGAAAGCGGTACGCGCCTTTCCCCAACGGCTGAAAAAACTTAAGGAATTCTGTGGAACTGACAACAATGTTGATAAACTTGTACCCATATTAGATGTCGATACTGGTTGGAGTTCCTCTTTTGAAATGATTGAACGGGCGCTGAAGATCAAAACCGCTTTAGATAGTTGACGAACTCAGAGCGTGATTTAAGAAGACTAGAATTGGAAGATGAGGAATGGACACTGCTAATTGAAATTCAGTCTTTCCTTAAGCCGTTTGCTGAAATTACGAGAGTAGCTGAAGGATCAACTTACCCTACTCTGGGGTTTGCTGTGCCTCTTTTTAACAGTCTTATGATTGTCTTGGACAGTTACGATGAAGAAAAAGACGATTTTGTTCATGATTTTCGTATCATTGAAGCAGCGAGATCTGCCAATTTAAAGCTGAAAGTCTACTACAACAAGTATCTAAGACAACTAGTATCTATTTAATAGCCACAATTCTTGATCCTAGGTTAAAACTTGAGTATTTCAAGGACAACCAGTGGGATTCTGAAATCCAAGACCGTTTACTGCCAATGTAAGAAACTTTAATAAAATTTCCTAACTAGGAATGTTATAATGTTTTGAATGTATATAGGATAAAAGAATCTTGGGCAGATTATCGGCCGAGAATAACCATGACCCTTTCCGCAAATAGAAGGCCAGACGACTCTCTAACGTCAGCTATTTATAAAAAACGTCGCGTAACATGCTAATTAGAGGATTACTTAGCTATGGAAACCGAGAGTGGAGAATGTGATATTTTGAAGTTTTGGCAAATCCACGCTAAAAGATGGCCGGAGTTATCAAACATGGCGTTTGATTTTCTCACTATTTCTGCAACTAGTGCAGCCAGTGAACGCTCATTTAGTGGCGGGAAGGATCTTATATCCGATGCGCGAAACAAACTAAGCCCTGAGTCAATTGAGATGTCTATTTGCCTTATATGTTGCATGAAGGGGGGTTTTATAGCCCTATGAAATACACTCTTATAAAAAAATCAAATTTTTCAGCATTAAAAAATTCGAACTGCCAAACCGCGGTTGCTCGGTTTCCGGTTCGGTTCGGATCGGATTTACAACGGATCGGATACGGATAAATCCGGATGAATAAAATACCCGATCCAAACCGGACGGTTGGGATCCCTAGGTGTGGGTCATACACAAGAGGGAATATAGTCGGAATGATGAAAATAACAGAGAAATGGTCGACATGGTCGAAATGGATCGACCCAACAGGGAAATTTTGTCCAAAATGCACACCGAGAAATAACACAGCCAACAAGAATGTGGTTGCGAAGTGGCCCGCAGTGTACCGGCCGGCTAGTCTGAAAGACGCGAGCATGTAGGCCGCCGGGACCAACTATAATATAGACAGAGAACCACAACGTGATGGCAACAGGAGAAAGATAAACGTGGTGGAATGCCACGCTACAACGGCACCAAGGCACCGACCCGTGATAACCAATATGGCGGTGCCACGCTATAGAACAAAGAAAGGGAGGGAGGAGGCGACGGGACCAACGAAGAAAAGATGGCGGCTCTCACCAGACACGAGACGAACAACCACACAAAAGCAATGAGTATGTCGCACCGACACGAAAATGGAGAATCACAAGTTGATGACTGAGTGAAGCATGTAGGTAGGGAAAACCAACTGCGCCATGTTCAATAACCGTAGTTAACTCGGTGGGTAGAGAGCACTGAACTGTATTCACTTAGTTAGACAAGATTGATCTCGACACCAGCTCGACGTAGGTCAGACTGCCGCTTGCTCTCGGCCCGCTGGCCTCCAATGAGTGAGCTACATGACCTCTAGCGGTCAAGTATACAACACTGATAGGCTTTCCTAGCTTTTCAGGTAAACTAATACTTTACTGTCTTCCCCCCCCCCCCCTATCGTTCCTAACCATGTTGATACTTTAGGTACCACACACGTCTCACACACATCTTCATATTCTGTCACTCATTACATTCATACTCTCTCACCGTTCTTCACTCTTCATTCATCAGTCTAAAAAAAACCCTGTGGCAAGAGAGAAAGAACGAGCTATCTAACAAGTCATTTACTGGTTCCACATTCAGAGGGAACAATTACTCGTTATTGTCATTATCGGGTCGGGTAATCGGGTAGAATATAGAAACACCAAATTCTTTTCATCGGTATGCTGCTATTAAATTATTGGTGGCTTATAGGATGGGTTTCCGTCGGCGAAGCGAGAGATCCGCGTTTAAAGCTTCTTTGCGTTATTAGTTTCATAGTAAATTTAGCGAACGAATGCAATGAAATAAATATTTAATGTCATTTATTTTATTTGAAATTTAAAATAAAATATTTATATATATGTTTAATGATTATTTTATTATTAAAAAATTACACTATTTTCAGGAACGAAATAATATTGCAGACAGTTGTCTCATCCAAGCTTAGAACGCGGATCTCCCGCGTCGCCGACAGAAACCTATCCTATAAACCACTAACAATTTTTCAGCAAATAGCTAGCATACCGATGAAAAGAATTTAGTGTTTGTTTCTGGACTTATATTACCCAACCCCCTTATAATAATTTTTCACCAAACTCGCTCACTTGGTAGTGCGAGTTTTATTACCAACAGATAGCTTTTTAAAAATAAATCGGTGTTCTTCTTTTTCTGCAGGATACTGTACTTCAAGTCTAAGAACTAGCTATGGCACCGGACGACGGGGTTGTCACATTATTTTTTTAAAAACTATTTTATCTAGCATGGGGTTTACTGGTTAAGTTTGGTAAATTTAGGTTAAGTCAAGATAGAGGTTAGCTTGAGTAAGGGTTAAATAAACTGAATTAGGATAGTTAAGATTTAATTAAGTTAGGTTAAGTAGGTCAAATTAGTCAAGTTTAAATTAGATTTAGTAGATAGATTAAATTAAATTGTTACCGAAAACAATCAAAAAAGAGGAAAGACAGTTAAGAGAAAGTATTAAAACTAGATAAAGTTTTTATGCAGATGTTTTATTTGCTATTAGAATGTTTCCATTTATAGTGTAAGTCAATTAGTTAAACTGCTTGAAGCTAATGTAAATTTCAAATAGCAAGAGAAATTGACAGAGAATCTTGTTTACTGTGTGAGCACCATGAAAAGGGATATTTTATGTCACAGAAACTCTTTTGAATAGAGGAAACAGAAAGCCTGTCATAATTGGAATAAGATAATAAATGTAAAACTCCAAAACGGAAAAACAATAGTGAAAAATGTTGATATTTCCAATACAAAGTTATGCAAGGAAATGTTTAAAAACGGAAAAAACTACAGAAAGTTGCGTGTACCTGTCAACTGCAGTGAAAGAATTCAACACGCATAATATGACGACGTCGTTTCTGGTCACATTAGCATTAACCGTACGCTACACAAGATTTGTTATTTTTTCTTCTGGCCAAAGATGTTAATCGATATTACTCGTCATGTACAGAGCTGTGTAGGGGAGACCGGGGCTATACCGGTCAGTGGTTATTCCAGTCAACAAAGTGTAAATATACTGGTTACATTTTTTAATTTGAAAAACAAATTTTATGTGTACAATGTCGTGCTGCATTTGAGCACCAAAAAAATCGCCTATTAAACAAACTGTTGCTGAAATACATCTCGTTGTCCATATTGCAACAAGTTCCTATAGCATCGCAAAAACTTCTGCGTTAAGCAGCGCGGATATGGAACACGGTAGAAACTTATTTTTTTCGGAGAAATATAGCTCTCTTTTTCTGAAATATTGTTTTTTATCTTGAATTTTCTTTTATTTTGCGGAATTTTTTAAATCTGGAATCACGTTCTGGCTAGTCAGCAGTGTATCGTATTGGGTATTAAAATAAAATTATTTTAAAATAAAATACTTAAAATACGTATTTTATTGTTCATGACGTATGATTGTTTCATCCTTGGAGCTTGGGTTCCATGACACTGGTCTAGATTGTCCCTGATGAAAGCATAAGGATGCTCCGCAGTTACAGGATTTCTTGAAGTCTCTCTGCAGCCAATCAAACTTACTTCTCCACAGGTCTCTTTCAGAAATCATTTCCTCTAAAGATCTGAACGATTCCCAGCAGGTGCAAACTCCTGCTTCGTCAATCACAAACACTATCCCTCGTTGGTTGCTCGAGAACTTGATTCCATGGGGCGTAGATTTCACATAACTACCGGCATAAATGTTCAAAAATTTTAGATTTTTATTCATTAGAATTCTTTTCACTATTTCTTTTTAAGATACAACTTTAATTAAAAGGGAACTCAAGTTTGATGGTGGGCTTATTCCCTTCGTATGGGGAAAGATATTAAAAAGAAGTTGACTTTCTTTAGTAGTCAATCTACAAATAGAACAACCAGACAGAGAAAACCATCATTGCATAATTCCCCCCCACACACACACACATTAGGTATATATATGAGCTCAAAAGAATTTATAGATGATTACAGTAGGCTATTTTTCCTGCGGAAACCAAAAGTAATTCGATGCAGTACAATTGAAAATATTGCTGTAATGGACGCAGTGTGTGTAGCCTACTGGATGTTATTTTTTTTTATGTCATAAAACCTGTTCTTACTTTTTCTTGCATTACAAATTGAGTACAGCACTGCCAACAAGTAGGCTATCCCGTCTTGAAGGAACCCAAGATGCTGAGACTTTTATGTTTCAAAAGTTTTTTCGTTCAATTTCACATTTATCTTGACCCATTTGCAACAAAGTCTAACGTTTGAATCGTATTCAGTTACCTTCATGAATTTTTCGAATCCTGAGGATACAATATTAAGAAGCACATGTTCTCTAAGAGTTAGTCTGTGGATGCTGTAGGCTACACGAGCAGCTTTTCATCTTGATTGACCCGTTTGTGATTAGGTATTTGCACCACATGCATTTCTTACCAGCTGAAGCTGAGCTATACCGAACGGATGGAGCGATGGGCTACGTACTACTATTTTAAGAACAAGTAGTCAGGTCGATTTGGAGGGGTCAATCCGGTCAGTTTTCTGTTCAGTTTAGTCAGCTTGTTAACAGCTTGTTAACCGATTACCTTCGAAAACGGAAAGCCAAATTTTTTGCCATTCTGACTCATGACACACTGAGAAATTTTCAGCTCAATTTCTTACGTCGTTCAGTGAAGATACGTAACTATCAGCGCACAACTAGTTTGGTCGGACCTGATGAAGAGACGCTAAAGTGGGCGGTGACTGCAATAGTAAGTCGCCAAATGTCACTATGTCAAGCAGCGGAGGCATTTGGCGTGAAACGCAGCACATTGAGTGACTATCAGAAAAAAGTTGATCATTTGCATGGTGGAATAGTGCCTCCAGTGTTAAATCGCGTATAACATTCACGACAACTTTTAAGCAGTGTAATGGAATTGGAGAAGGCAGATTACTAAGGCATTGTGCGCTCCTCAACCATGGATTAACTCCCGTTTAGGTAAGGAAACTCGTTTTTCAGTATGCTAAAGAGAACTTGGAAGATGCGATCTGTTGCGTTCTAGTGAGTTTTAATTGTAAAAGTTAAATTAGAGGAATGCCTTTCATGAGTAACTGTTATCATAGGACAAGCAGTCAGCGTTTCTACGCCGAATCAACAGCATGAAGCAAGGGATGAAGTTCAGCAAGACGCAGTAAAACCTTCATCAACTCGCAAGAGAAGGTTAAGCCAGAGTTTATATTCAACAGTAATTGAGCCACCAAAATCTCGTTCCCTGAGTGGCCCGGCCAAAGTATTGGAGGAGTTTGGGATTTATTTAAAAGAACCCGTCGTAGCTATGGAAGTTCTAGTGAATCCAGTGGATCCCGACAGTGACCTTTGCGTCACTAAGCCCTTCGAGTATTGGAAATCTAATCAGTGTCGTTTTCCAATACTAAGCGAAATCGGAAGAGATGCTGTTAGCGTTGCAACATCATCAGGATCTGTTGAACGGGCTTTTAGTGTGGCTTCGGATATTTTATCAGCAAAACGCGCCGCCATGAAACCAGGTCTCTTCATCAACTTGATGCTTATCAAGTGCAACGCAGGGCTTAAAGTTGGTTTACGTGATGCTGTGTAAAACTGTAAACTAAAAGTAAGACTGTCATGCAATACAATACAGAAATTCAACAATTTATCGACTCAAATGTTGTTTTTCTTTTTTTGTGCTAAAAAAAACTTTTATCTTATCTTAACTTATCTTATTTTTATCCCACCATAAAAATTTGGAAATATCTTATCTTTACTGTTTTTTTAAGATAATATCTTGTATCTTAGCATTTTTTTTCGGTATTTCGGAATAACTTAACTTAACTTTTTTTTCGGGCTATTTTTTTTAGTATCTTTAACTTTAGGGTAAAAAAAAAAGATAGGAGACACTGTCTGTAGCCCATTGCAATGATTGATGAGCATCAGATCGTCAACCACGCCATTATCAGCTTCGCGAGAACAGGAGTAGTTCGAGATATAATCATTCAGGATAGATCTTCTCTTTAATGGTCTTCCATAATAAAGGTTTGCTGACCTCAACGATGACGCAGTTGATGAATATCTTCTTGAGCCAGTCAGGGATGAATTGGGAGCAGCCATTTCGCTATTAATAAAAAAAAATATTTAATTAAAAAACAAGAACATTGAGCGAAAATTTTTATAAACTTACCTTTTCAAGTATCCTATGAAGCAAAGAAACTAAAAACGCACATGCATAAAAATACTCCGTATGGAAGTTTCTAGTTGCTATCAATGAAAATGGCCAGTAGTATGGGCACGGAGGATGAGAAGAAGGAGGAACATCGCTCCATAAGCCTCATCAGGGAAAAGTGACTACCCCAGTGTCCCTTTCTGAAAAGTTGCCAGATTTCGGGAACTGGACCTGAGACCCCACGTTGCCAGTTCTAAAAAACGACATTTTGGTGAAAGTCCCGTAAATTTAGGTTTCCATGACGACAGTCGTCTGCTTTGTGATGTTCAAAGCATGGTTTGAATGTTATTGTCACGCTGTTAAAAGATTTCAAAATGCCCTTTAAGTGTGCCGTTCCAACATGCTCGTCTTCTAAAGGTAGTAGAAGTTTATTTAAGAATCGTGTTTCATATTTTTTAACCCCAAAAGATCCAATGCTGCTTGCTGAATGGGAAAGCAACCTTCACCTGTTGGATGGTCAACATCTTTCATCAAAGTCGAAAATTTGCCAATTAAATTTCTCAGAAAGTGATATTATTAAAGGGAAAACAGTGAAGGAAAATGGCAAAGATTGCTTTATTTCCCACAGAAATTGGATACTTAAGCCAAATGCTCTACCCTCAAGTGGTAAGTTGTAAACGATTGTGTAGTTGTTACCACCATTGTCTATGTACACCACGAGTTTCTTTTAGAATGTTGTAACATTTTTTCTTATCTCTAGAGAACGACTTAAATTGTGATGCTCAGACACCTTTCATTGGAGTTCGAATAGTTCAGCCATTGCCACTTGCACTGGATTTACCAGCATTTATCGAGGAGGAAGCTGATATGCAGCACTCATTAGCAGTGCAGTCCCTTCCATCGTCTTTAAATGGTAAAATGTATGTAATTCATTGCATGGATGACGATAACTGATTCAGGTTTTACAATTTTTATAGGAATGAATAACACCAGTTGTGAAGCTGAGATCCCTTTAAGTGTAGTTGAAGAACTAGGCACTGACAGATCTACCTCAAAAGGATGTGCATGTACCTGTACATGTGGAAAATTAGGTCTTACAAACACTGGGGTTTGTACTATTCAGGAACAACATGGAGAGAAACTATCATTGGTTATTGATAATTTATCATCTGAGACTAACAATGCGGGGAAGCGCATCTGTTTAGACGATGCCACGGTAAATTTTTCTTCTTCAGTCTCACCATTTCAAACAGATATAAGTTTTAGAACCCTATTCATTTCTGATTATAACTTTTCTATTGTATTCCTACTATTAAGGTTTTTACGGCAATTGAACAACAAACCCAACTGCAAGTGATGGCTACTGCTGAACAGATATTGAGCACAATAGTGTCATCTTCTTATTTTAGAGCAAATGAAGTAGTTTTAAAAATACCGCTACCCCCTGCTTGGGTTTGGGTCAAAGCTGCTATTGCCAAAGGATGGACGTGTAATGAATTCGTTAGTGATGACATTTTTACAGCTACGTGTACGTTTAGAAAACGGATGACAGTTAACTTTGAAAAGTTACAAGTGGACTACTCAGTTTATGGGATGGAGTGTCAAAATCAGGATCTTATTACTAAATCGTTTACGAACATCTCCGAACTGTGTAACGCAATAATTCGTTTTCATAATACGAAAGTTTGCTTGGGTTTAAAAATGGACAACCTTGACATCTCCAGTTTGGCGGAAATAAAAGGCGGAATTCTGAAACACGGAACTTGGAGAGCAACCAGGTGATTAATTACTACATTTTACCATATCTTACAACGTTCTACATATTTTTTTTTATTTTGAAGTTGCCAATTGCTGTTGGCCAATGGGCGGCGAAACACATGCACATCATGTTTGTCTTTACTCAACGGTACCCGCAAAAGATTAAAACGCTTGGCGTTCAGGAATCGCCAACTGCAGAACGCACATTACCGTTTTCAAACGAAACAACAGTTGATTCAACGGCTGCGTTTGCAATCGTTGAAATTGGATGTAGCCAGGCGAAAAGTGAAAAGGGCAAACTAAGTAACAAGGTAAAATCAATAAAGACCTCTGCGTGACCTTGTATGATCCTAATTACCTCTTTGTTACACAGTCCTTGAAAAAGAAGATAAAGCAGCTTGAGGAGAAGTTTGATGCACTGGATCACTCGAAGGTTGAGATGTTAATAAAAGATGATGTTCAGCTAACTGATTCGGTAAATTGAAATCCCCTACACCGAATATGCACAACACCAGCTCTACCTCGCACGCAGTCTACTACACCCAGTATAATCCACCCAGTGTTCTCAAGCCATTCTACTACACCCAATGTTCTCCAGTCATTCTACTACACCCAGTGTTTACCAGCCATTCTACTACACCCAGTGTTCTCAAGCCATTCTACTACACCCAATGTTCTCCAGTCATTCTACTACACCCAGTGTTTTCTAGCCAGTCTACTACACCCAGTGTTCTCCAGCCAGTCTACTACACCCAGTCTTCTTCACCCAGTCTACTACACCCAGTCACTACACCCAGTCTACTGTAGTACTACTGTAGACACTGTATATTACTGTAGTACTGCAATAAAATATTTAATATTTCCTTGTTATTATGATTTCGAATATTATAGGATAAGCGAACAATTCTTATGGTTTTGAAGAAGGCTAAATGCCTGAATAAGAAAAGTATGAGATACGATGCCGATTGGCTCTTAGATTGCCTTATCCTTCGCTTGAAGAGCAAGGCAGCGTATGATCAATTGGCGACGTCGAAAATGATTCCAGTCCCTCATGTCAATACTTTGAAAAGGCTGCTGAGTGGGATGTCCACTCATTTTGGTTTCAACACATTTGCCCTTCAGGCAATGAAGCGGGCTCCATCAGGGCTCCCGGACATACAAAGAATGGGATCGGTTGTGTTTGATGAAATGTCTATTAAAGAGGCATTAAACTTTAATGCCCAGACGTTTAACTTTGATGGCTTTATAGACACAAACAGTGAAACGAGTTCTACGATATTACCAGCAATTCACATACGCCTGGAAGAGGACGAAGTTTTGGACACGGGAGAATCGAAACTGGCTGACCATGCCTTGGTATTCGTTTTTAGGCCCTACATGGCTTCCTGGATACAGCCTTTTGCCGTATTTGCCTCCAAAAACTCAACTTCCGGTGAAGACCTTTACCGCTTGGTTCTGAAGGCTCTTGTATTGTTGGAAGAACACGGTGCCATCGTTAAATCAATTGTGTGCGATGGAGCGGCAACGAACAAAAAGATGTGGAGCTTGGCTGGCGTTTACGGTCACACGGACGACCATAAAGCCATTCTGAACAACGTAATGTTGCATCCAACAAATCAAGAAAAGATATATGTTATGGGTGACGCCCCACATCTGATCAAATGCATCCGCAACCATATATTGAACACGACTAACGTTCAAGTATTTATAATACGATTAAAAATGTAGCGCAATCGATTTTTATTGTTTTTTTTTTACAGATGTCTGGGAAACTTGTTAGCTGGACCCATGTCGAAGAGCTTTTCGCGACTGATAGCTCAACTGTTGGGGGTTTGCAGGCTTGTTCTCGCCTAACCCCAGTCCATATTCATCCAACAAACATGCAAAAAATGAATGTTTCTCTGGCAGCACAAGTAAATATTACAATTCCACGCCCTTCTATTTTATAAATATGTTAATATACCACGAATTATATTAGGTATTATCAAAATCTGTCGCGGATTTGTTCCGGTATTACAGAACGCAAACAGAAGACCCTGAGCTTGCGCTACGTTTCAAAGACACTGAAGGAACTGAAGAGCTTTTTCGTTTAATTAACGATGTATTCGACATCATGAACGGACGATGTAGAAAGAATGCTATCTCAAGAGACGACTGGGAAGGAAAAAAAGACGTACTGTACAGAATTTTATAGCAATCATGAGTAAATAAAATAACGAAATAATATTACAGCGACTCAGAGAGCTGCTTACGCACATAGACGAATCTGAGTGCTACGGATGGGATTTTGAGGATGGATTTGACTGCCCACCTTTATATCCCCGCGTTTGCCTCGACGTTGACTCTCTCAACATTGAGAGTCACCATACTCAGCACTATAGAATTGGTGGACGAGCTGTTGGACTTGGGTTTTACCTACGTGCTGACGGGGAAATTTAATCAAGATTGCATAGAAGTAGAATATATACATCATTTCTTTGGTGTGCAAGCTTATAATAATTCTTTTAAAATTTAAATTTCTAGAGATTTTTCGGGATTATTCGCTCTTGCGGAGGCTCATACAATAAACCAACTGTTTCATCATTTCTTCAGCTCTTTCGCATGCTGACACTGTACTACCCCACCAAAACTATTATTGGATCAAATGTGGATGGAGTGGAGCGCATGGTTCTGCTTTCATCCTACAAGGACTGGCTCAAAAGTTTGTATATAAATAATCAGAAAGCTTTCGCCGCCAAAAGAGCCCAAATGAAGGACATTTTGTTAAAGGGGATTGTAATAGAGCTAGGACCCTGGGTAAAAGAAAAAGATAATAACTCCACGGAAGTCAGCGACAACCTCGTCTATTATATCGGGGGCTATCTGGTCTATTCTTTTGGGAAAAAAAAAACATTGCGCTTGTTGTGTGAAGACCATGGCGGCAGAAAACGGTAGTAGTTTGCCGGATAATATGACCGCACAAACTCTGACGAAACTGAAATCAAAGGGTTGGTTAAAATGGGCGTCATTAGATTGGTCAACCTATTGACGATTGTTGAAAAAACAATTATAAAGTTTGTAAACGAGGGAATTATTTTTTTGCGTGATGCTTTCGAAGCAATTTTAAGGGAACTCGTTTTCGATAATCTTCCTCAGGTGGGCTGCCATAAACATGGCAATGAGTTCATGACAGAAATCATTTTCAAATTTATGATATTGTGTTTCAAATGTATCGCAAAAAGAAAAAGCATGGAGAAAACGGAAAAGAAAAATAGCAATGCACACACACACGCAAAATTGTCAAAAAAATAATGTTTCCTATTTGTCGTTCAATGATTTCAATAAAATGACAAAACCTGTATCTATATTTTTCTTCCAATCCCGGTTTCGAAATCGAAATTCAGACAATAAAAAGTTAAGTTAACGTCGTCAAATCGTCAACGACAACTTTTAAGTTTTTACGAAGCCGAAAATGTAAGCTAAAACAATACAATGAAAACAAAAATAACTCAAACAAATTACCAGGAGTTGCCAGTGACAGCGAAATAATCCAGCAGGTGCAAATAGTGTAATCCATCAGCGAAAACTTTGAGTAGAACTAAACTAACTACGCCACTACACTCACCCACTACACTATAGGAGCTGCTCGCCGGGAGAAACCACGCGACTAAAAAAATGACGATCGAAAGCGAGCTAAGCCCTTGATTCCAACTTTGATCACCAGGGACCCAAATCAAAACACAACAACTTTCTGCTGTTTTTTCTTAGAACTGGCAACGTGGGGTCTCAGGTCCAGTTCCCGAAATCTGGCAAATTTTCAGAAAGGGACACTGGGGTAGTCACTTTTGTAACTAGTCGATGTTCCTCCTTCATCTCTTCCTCCGTGGTATGGGATTCCAGAAAACTAATTCACTTTACATAAATTATACTGAGGAAACATAGAATCATCAAACAACGTAATAGGTACATAATAACGCCTAATTGCATATTCTAAACCATCATCACGTAAAAATTTATTTATGACAACAATTTCCCCGGTACACATTGTCACACAGCAATTTCCAAAGTCTTCGCGTTTTCTTGATAAAAACTTTCTATCACATTTTAACTTTGCGAATTGACAGCCGTGAAATCCTTCGTAAATAGGACCTATATATAAAATATATAGGTAAAAGTCTATTTTGGCCGACCACAGTAAACTTAAGAAACTAACTTAACTAACTTAATTTAAACTTAGTTAACTTAACTTAATAAACTCTAGTAAAGTACCTAAGCGGGACCAGGCCCGAGCAAAGCGAGGCAAAATAGGGGTTTTGGGTGGGTAAAAAACTAAAGTAGTATGGTAAAGTAAAGTAATGTAAGATAAGTTAGTTTAATATAGTTAAGTTAGTTACACACTTAAGTTAAGTTAAATAGTTAAATAAATATTAATTATAGTAATAAATAAATTTGGATGCAAAACACAATCTTGGCGCACACGAACATTTAGAATAACACTATCTTGCTAAATAAGATAATTAAACATAAATAGAAACTAAACAACATTACCTGAACTAGTATCTGATATCCGTAATAGGTAATAGATGTACAGTATGTTCCAAAAAACCAAACATTTGTTGTAGGCGGATTTGCTTAACCAACAAAAACAAAAGAATACTTTAATTAATCATCATTAAATTAAAATAATATAATATAAACCACAATTTATTAAAAAATAACAATTGGATTTAATAATATATATTACATATATTAATTATAGTAGTGACTTATTAAGTAATCTTAAAAAAAAACATTTCAAAACAAAAGAATGCCTAATAATTTACTATTATAATAAATAAATCTAATATTCATAAATAGAAATTAATATATTATTTTATTTCGGTTAAAATTTTGTTATAAATAGTAATTTAAATTATATTATTATAATTTAATAATGATATAATAAAAGTATTCTTTTGTTTTGGGAGTTGAGCAAATCCGCCTAAAATAAATGTCTGGTTGCCATAGAAACGAGATTTCCATTCCTTAACTCTGTCTCGCGTAGACCAGTAGAGTAAAAAAAAATGGAAAAACTTTGTAAAATTCTTTGCTATGCCTAACGGCAAGTATTCCCAGCACACACTGATGTAAGGATGCGAGCTCATTGATGGGTGTCTCGTTTCCATGGCAATTTCTTACATGGTTTTTCCACATTTTACCATTTGCTTCAATATAGCCTAAAACTCGATGCGTTGATTGACTGACTGACTGAACTAATGGTGCTATTTGACAATAGGGGGCATTGTTATTTGAAAAGGGTAGTCGGATTTTTTTGGAACCTACCATACACACCACACTGTCACAACCGAAAGAATTACAATGATAAAAATTTTTCGTCTGCAACTTGAAATTCCCCAGAGTTGCATGTATTATTTTTGAAGAATAAGTAAAATCTTTATATGCAATAAGTTCATACTATTAAAATATAAATAAAAGTGTTTAAACATAAAGCATGTAGATAATGACAATTAATAATGATATAAATAACATTACTTTTTAAAATACAGTATTGTTGAAAATAAATGTAAATAATAACTATACTTTATTTACATATAATTTATCTACATAGACTAATACATTCTTACCACAGCTGGGTTCGAACCATTTGCATCATATTTAGCGACCAGCGCTATACTACTGAGCTACCCAATACTGCATATTCATTTATCATTAATAACGGCTAATAATAATAGATCCATTCGTAGACATGATGGAATTAATACTAATATTAATATTACGTAAAAAACACAACCCAATTCATAATAAATAAGTTTAGTTAAATATTACTTAACTACGCGTTTCTCAGACTAGATATTAAAATAGTATACTTAACTAAACTTTACTTTTTAAAATAAATATTGTTGAATAGTAAGGTAAAAAGTAACATTTTATAAATAAGTAAACAACTTTATAAATACGTACCTTAAATACATAATCTAAAAATACTTAACCGTCACCAGATTTGAACCAACAAATAAAATAGACTTTATCCAAAAAAAGTATAGTTTAATAAAGTATAGTATAGCATAGAATAGTTCGGTACAGTGAAGTATAGCATAGTAAAGTATAGCATAGTACAACAAAGCATACCATACTATAGTCTAGAAGTAAACAATAATAGAGTAAAGTATAATATAGTAAAGTATACAACATATAAACATACCTAAATGCTCAAATTTTAACTTAAGAAGTTTAGTAAAGTATTACTAAGCTAACTATTCCTCGGACAACAATAGAAATACAATACTTAACTAAACTTTACTTTTTAAAATATTTATTGCTGAATAGTTAGGTAAATAGTAAATTTACTTTTTTCAACTTAATTGAATAAAGTTGTTTAAGTTAATTAATTGTTAACTTAACAAACTAAATTCAACTAGATAAACTTATATAATTATACCACATCTAGATTTGAACCTTAAGCCTTATTTATAGAAATCCAGGGCCATATCACTGAACTACTCAATAATATAATCATAAGATTCTTTACACATTGTATAAGCCGATCTGAACATGTCATTTAATAACGACTAATTATAATAGATCCATTCGTAGAAATAATCGAATCAACTAGTATTACGTTAAATACACAAACCAATTTAACTAAAATTATTTTAGTTACATATTACTTAACTACATGTTTGTCATACTAGAAATAGAAATACTACACTTTACTAAACTTTAGTCTTTAAAGTATAATAATTGTTGAATAGTAAAGTAAAAAGTAACTTTACTTTACATAAACGTAATTTATTAACATAATCTAAAATAATTTTACTTTCGCTAGATTTGAACCATAGACCATAATCGCACCAATCCAGTGCTATACCAATAAGCTACCTAACACTTCATTCATATAAAATATTGCGGATTTTATAAACCATTTAATACATAATACCATTTAATGACGGCAACATACCTTACTACGTTTGGCAACATTGTGATTCTAAAATAACTATTATTCTGTCAATCAGTAGAATACAGAACAGTTCAGTATATTTGTGTCGTTAAGTAGTTGATTTAAGTAATAACAAAGTTACTTTGGTCGGGTAAAATAGACTTTATCAAATATATAAAAATTCAATCGGCTACACTACAGCAGAGATTTGAAGATTGATATCTTCAATAGAAGAAATCTAGATCTAGATCTCTAACACAAGACATTCAAATAAATGAAATAGGCAATGTTGCGAAAGGCGCACATTTAAAAAAATTGTGAATTTCAATCACAAATTTAACATATAAATAATTGCCTAATCTAGATGAATTAGGTATTTAAGGATAGGGAATTAAATTAAGCTTAAATGAAATCAATTTCTGGACACATTGATTGGTAATTTTATAGATAACGAACGAAAAACCCCAATTTTTACTATACCCCCGAGAGCCGAGGGGCCTCCTATACTAGCGAACCTGGCGGGGAATCTTGGGACCCTATACTGAACACCCGCCGTTTCTTCCAAGAGACTGGGATAGCGCGAGAGTGTACCTTTCCTATTATATCGTGCTTTCACTATTAATACAATAATGGGATGTATGTCAATTTTCTATTGCATATAATGTTAGTAAAAGTTTAGTTCTTTGATTTCTATTATAACACTATTTATATTTAAGGCTAATGATGGAACCAAAATGTGGATTGAAACGGCAAACAAAGAGGACACTGTCGACTTGATTCGCAACTGATGGAAAAAAGTGGCGAATTTAACTGAACAAAAACTGCAAATAGTACCCTAACTGGCACCAGGCATTCTGGCAAAATGGCTGATGCAAAAGTATATAGTTTGGCTGGCAACCAACTAATGTCTGAAACGATCAGGCAATTACTCTCTAAGAAACGCTGTGTTGAAAAAGGGAAACATGACCATGCTTTGAAAATATTCTAAATTCTATGTTTTCAAAACGGAAACACAAAGTTTAAAAAATGGAGTAAATTTCTTTTTCTCATTTTTACCTTCGCGCCACTTTGGACATTAAACCTAATAAACGCCCCTCATTAAACGACACATGATTTAACTAAACATTGCGTTAAGAAAAGGTAAAAATGTTAACTTTTTGCATCTCTTTGGTGGGATGTAAAAAACAAACATTTTGAAACATCAACAAATGAAATAAGTATATATCGCGTGAATTGGTTTGATAATCAAGTTTATTGCAAACGTAAAAATGTGTTTATTTAAAAAAAAATGAAAAATATTATTTATCTACATTATCAAATCTAATAGATAGAGATTAGTTGTTTCCCATTGCATAGTATGTATTTTGAGATGTCTATTGAAAAAGTTTTTTCTGACAGAGCTATCACCTGTATGTTTCTCAAATAAATAATAGTGGTGCATTAAAACTGAATATTTTCTGTTACCAAATGAATTTTCATTAAAAATCCCTGAGAATAAGCCAGAGTCAATAATCGTATAATATTTGTCATTGAAAAATCAAACGATATTCAAATGACTTTTATGTTTCTTCATATTTTCCTCTATTAATATGATCAAATGTAATAAAAATGAGGGCCCAAATAGCACAATGGTTATCAAGCTAGATTCTGACATTATAGGTTGCTGGTTCAAACCTCGACAAAATTATGAGATATTTCATATTTGACATGTTTTAATATGAAGATTGAGTTGAGTTAGGATAACTGAATTCAAGATAGTTTGTAGTTCACACCACTATTTTGTACACAAATGTGAAGTGGAAACAAAAATGTATTGATCAAAATTCAAAAGAGTACAGTTTTCTGCTTTCTTCAGGAATAAACCTATGCCATCCAGAATTAGGTTTTTCCACACAAATATGAACTTCCATAGAGATAGTTTTAGGAGTAGAAATGTGTTTCTTGAGAATGTCATTGAATTGCTGCTCATTTAAAATGGTCTTCTCGTGCAGCAACTGAGTCTGGGAATGAATCCAATTCTTGGCCATGTAGTTCTTTCGATGCAAATTAACTGAAATGAAAAATGAATATGAGTACAAGATTCTTGTAATACTTTTTTACAGTACATACCAGCGTCTAGATATGTTTCATAATCAATTGCTTGTAAAGCCAATTTTTCACGTTTGATATCGCCATTATCAAAATATACATAAAACTCAGTTTCTATTTCGTAGATAATTCTAGTAATTGATGACATTTTAACTAAAAGACACAGGGGAAAAATAACAACGAGTTAATAATAATGTTTCAATATAAAGGTGTTCACAGAAAATAACAAACCGAGTTATATGCTGAGCGTCAGATTGATCAGTGAAGACTGAGCGTTAATAATCCAAACTGACATTAGCTCGTTTTGTACAAACAGGAACAAAAGAACAAAGACTGAGAATATTTGTGAATAATGAAACGAAGAAAGGCGTTGTCAATTATATCAATTTTTTTCAAAAATGTAAAGGGGACGGTACAAAATCAGCAAATAAAGAATTGCGGGAATATGAACTAACACCAAGAAACCGTTTGAAACATCACTCTTGCAGTATAGCAGCGTGTGTTGATTTTGTGCGTTGATAATTCTGTTTATTTTACTGTAGTGAAAATGTTTAATTGCCCTTCGTGTAAAAAATGTGTTGCAGTGAAGTCCATAAAGGATATTAAGATTCATTTAGGCCATCATAAGCAGTATGGAGAACTAGACTTTCCCATTCGTTGTTGTGAACCATATTGCCAAGCTACATGCGACTACATTTACAATTACGGTAGGCACTTCGAAAAATTCCATTCCTTTAATACAGAGGGTGGGGACGTTGTTATGTCTGAAAGTGAAGAAATTGATGACCTTGGTTTGCACGAAAACGAAATCATAGACAATAGACCTAATAACCGCCCCTCATTGAAAGACAAAATGGTTACAACAAGAATGGCCTTGCAGGGAGCGGTAACAAACATGGTGATAGATTTAAGAGGGAGAGGAAACGTCCCATTCAATGTAACAATTGACGTAGTAGAATATTTCAAAGATGTCTTTGAAATAATTGTAGATAACTTTAGTGAGGCGCTGAAAACCGAGTTCGATTCATTTGATCTTGAAAATGTTAAAGCAAAAGTGATGGATATTAGTCTTGAATTTAAAGGTTTGCAAAGCGTATTTGATGGCTTTGCATCTGAATATCGCATTCGCAAATTATATGAGAATCATCCTCGATTTGTTTCACCTGAACCCATTGTCATCGGACATTATCATGCCATTGAACGTGTTGTAGTTGACGGCAAATTAAATCACGTTATTGTAGAAAAACCTTGCATTGCACAATACGTTTCAATTAAAAAAACTTTTTTGTCTTTGATAAAGGATCCACTTTATTTAAAATGTCTGCTACAATGCTATCAAGGACAAGAAGGTGTTTATTCTTGCTTTCGAAGTGGTTCAAGGTTTACGGAGTTAAGCATTAATGATTCAAGGCGAATTGTTTCATATATTCAAATATTTTACGATGGCCTTGGAATCACCAATCCGCTTAAGGCAGGAGCGTCTAAACACAATAGCGGCATGTTTTATTTCACAAATCTCTCTTTACCTCCGAGCCACAATGCTACGTTAGCTAATATTCATCTACTAGCAATGTGTCACTCAAATGACATAAAAAATAAAAATTCATTAAATCAGTTGTTAAGTAAAATAGTTTCAGAGCTTAAAGATTTAAACAAAAATGGAATTGAAATTGAAAGTTCCGACGGGCAGAAAATAACTTTATATGTAAAATTAGGATAATTTACAGCGGATAATTTGGGTATGAACCAGATTTGTGGCCTAGTAGAGAGTTTTTCTGGTGATTATTTTTGTATACTCTGCTATGCGACTCGTGAAGAAATGCATAGGCATCATAAAGAAGATAAATTTATTTTACGTTGTCCAATTCAGTATGAGTGTGACATTTCAAGGTTAGAGAGTTTGCCACCTGGGGGAACACACTTTCGGGGTGTTAAATCCAAATGCGCACTGAACGACCTTGAGTATTTCCACATAATGCTAAATTGGTCAAATGATTGCATGCATTCCGCCCTTGAAGGTTTTGGTCCACTTGTTTGTGGAAATGTAATTCATTCAATTTCCTAAATAGAAAATAAAGTATCATTGGCAAATATAAATGTTGAATATGCAAAAATATTTAGCTTATTGATTGTAGATAAAGGTAACGCACCATGTGAAATAAAACAATGTCAGCCTGGCGACGGATTCTCACCAAAAATGAGTGCGGCCCAAAATCTAGCTTTGATACGATATTTACCGCATGTCTTAAGTGTGCTTATTGAAAATGACGAGGCTTGTTTTCCATACATTGATTTGCTTTTGACATTACAAGAAATATTTGATCTTGTATTTGCCCCAAAATTTACAGATTCCCTGTTATCATATTTTGACTCCTTGATTTCTGCATTTATTTTGAAATTTAAAACTTGTTATCCGCAGATGAATATAAAACCAAAAATGCATTTTCTTATTCACTATCCTTCTATCATTAAAAAAATGGACCCTTAAGACATTTTTGGTGCATGAATTTTGAGCGGTTAAACGGGTCTGTAAAGGTTCCTGCCCATATTATTAAAAATTTCAAAAATCCTTTACATACTTAAGCTTATAGGAGACAATGTGCATCACTTGCTTTAATTCTTCAAAGAAAAAGTAATCGGAATTTTATTTCACTTCCCCAAAGGACTTTTGATACCCCGACGGATAATATATCGACAGCAGATAACTTTTCTGAGTATGATTTTCTAATGGATACTATAACTATTGGGGAAAATGTTCTTGTAAACGGCACCGATTATAAGAAAAATACTGTACTGTTAATGGGATGGGGAGATTGTGGATTTGTGTTTGGGCAAATTGTGTTCGTAATTTTTGAAAGCATAGGAAAACCCATATTTTTAGTGAAATTGTTTGATACTGTTGAGTTTCATAGCCCTTTACATTCTTATTGCGTGAATCCGAGAAACCCTATAAGTACAAGATTATGTACTACTGAAAACCTTTGTGACCATCGCCCACTCGATATGTATTCAAGGAATGGAAAATATTTTATTCGGTTGCACTATCATGTTGTTGGTGGTGTGAAGCTTTAAAGTTAAAAGCTTTAGTAAAAATTGCGAATTCTAATTATGCGTGTAAATTTGGCAATACAGCTCATATTACAGCTGTCCCATTTCTCCCAACTAAAAGTAGTCCGCCCACCTGTTTTTTTTTACCATTTCATATAGCAACACGTTATATTGTGGACAGTTTCTATAGTGAGTGAAGTGTTAAAAACTTTAGTTAAAAGTGGTGTAATTGACGTGATGTCTAAACAAGTCGTGAAGCTACAAAATTTTTCCCAAAAAAATTCAAAAGTGAAAATGTTTTGTGTTTCCTCGTTGGATGAGCTGCTATTGAAAGGTATTTTAAAAATATTTCCTTCGTTGTTTTTTAGAAGTTAAAGTCTAGTTTCAACCAGGTGCTACTGCATTTGCCTTAAACGGAATTTGTGAAATCGTTACAAGCTCAGAAGACATTCTTTCGGACGACGAAGTTTTGTTTATGCTGAATAGTCAATCGGAGTTTCTCTATATTCGATTAAGTCAATCTGAAAATGACGGACAACAGAGTAACGAGACCGTAAAAGAGGCCGGGCATCAGAGTATTATCGAGGCCGGGCAACAGAGTAAAGAAACCGGTCAGGAGAATAACGAGGTAGAGCAACAGAGTAACGAGACTGGACAGGAGAATAACGAGGCGGGACAAGAGAGTAACATGGTAATTTTAGAAATAATTCCTGTATATTGTTTACGACACCAGTTGTTATTGTAATGCATGTGATCATCAGGCAGCGTGTTTCCCCGTTGATGATATTCTTAAACAAGGAAGAATTGGTGTTAAAGGAGATACAGCTATTGAAATAATCGACCGACTCAAAGCAGTGGACTACCCCAAAAGTCGTTGCCTTGACAAAGATCACTTTTTTCTTGTTAAGGCCACTGGAACTTGGTTGATGAAAAATTGTGAAAAGTATTTCATTTGTATTTGTAATTGTTGTTAAACATATTAACTTTTTTTTTTCAGACGCGAAAATTTCCCTACATTCAACGAAATTTTAAAGATGGCCAAATCAATTGTCTCTTTCTTTCCATCAGCTGGTAGTTTCAACACTGAATCACCGTGGGTATGAATAATTTATATTAAATCTGTTATAAGAGAAATGACACGTTCGTTGTTATGATATTCTTATACTTTTGGTGTTATTTAAGGATTTGTTTTTTGACGATAAAACTCGCAAAGGTTCGTTAGAGTCCTACATGAGAGGGAAACGAACAAGGAAGCAGCTTTCAGATAAACGTTCAAATAAGCGGTACTCAAATAACTTTTTTCTTACTTTATTTCACGTTTCTCTAAATTCATTTAAATTCTAGGCCCAAAACAGTCTTTTTGTGTCCTGAGGGGGATTCTTATACGGAAGATGAAATAAGGGAAGCAGAGGAGTTCATGAGATTTACACAATTAGATTCCAATGACACAAGAAACCCCAATTGCAGCGAAATGCTTCGTTTGATGAAAGTAACGTATGAAAGCCGCTGGGCTTTCTTACAAAATGGATGCAAGGTTGACGCATCTGTATTTTTGAACAAATATCCTCGTCTTAAGGACATGCCTGAAGCCGTAATATTTCTACTATGCATGTGTATTATTTATGTATAAAATATTGTTTATTGCAGGTAAGAGACGAATTTTTTCGTTTAAAAGGGAGTACTTTGGAAACTTTTGCTTCAAATTGGCGGAAAGCAGAATGTAAAATAATAGAATTTTGTAAACAGAAATTTACGAAGAGTTTAGCCGTCTTAGATATCTTAAGGAAGGCAGAGGAAGCTGAAGAAAACTTTGGTTTGTGTTTCAATGTATCCTTTCATAATTCAGTTTAAATTAATAAACTATTTTATCATTTAGATATTCCTGGACGCATGAAATGTGTCTTAAAGTTGACACTGCATGCAGCAGCCAATACGCAACCGTCCCAAAACAAAAAAGGATCAACTGCTGACGGATGGAATCTTCTGTACCAGTCATTCAATGCAAGTTACATCATTAAGTACATTTTTAATGTGTGTTTCCCAGTCTAACGATTTCTAATAACTATAGGAAATTCTTCTTCCGGAGGAGGCTGCAAATCGTGCTAGCGACATGGAGTTGCCTGGTGTCTTGGACATAAATGGGGCATATTACATCAAGATCGACAATTCGGCTGTAGCTCTTACTGAAACGAAATCTTTTGAACAATCAGTGGGTTATTTGCTAATGTACTATCACATCCTAGACATCAATTATCCTTCAAAATTGAAATTTGTTTATGGATTTCTTGAAACTATGTTTGAAATTGTCCCCTCAATGAATCCATCCAAAAAAATGAAAGATTTGTGTTCCTTTGTTTTCAATTGAAGTATATGTACTTTTGTCTAAAATAAAGTGACATATTATAGCTGTTGAAAGTATAGAATATTTTTTTTATCTAATAAAATGAATATATAGATATTCGGATTGCATTTTGGCTGTAGATACATATAAATGCTGAGAAACAGCATCTGATACATCTAGATACGATAAATCTATAGCAAAATCTAGAGAACAGAAGAGGATGCAGAGGATTAGATTTTTACCAAATTAGGTTTAAATGCATTAGCTGCAAATTAATGTATTCAACTTTAAAGTTAATTCATTTATTTATGTAAATACAATTTTTTACGAATTTCGAGAAATATGCAAATAAGGGGAGGGATAACAAGGCCAGGGAGGAGTATATTCCTCCCTGACAAGGCCATGGCTTCCAGCATAGCCTGGGGTTCTTTCGGTGCCGTTTGGTTAAAAACAAAAAGAAGACAAATGTGTTTGGGTGGGGGGAATCATTTTTGTTTCGAAAAAAATTTCTAAACATCGTGTGTCGGAGGAGGTGACAAACAAGTCATGTTTAGATATAGCAAAACATTAGTTTCCTTTTAGAACACAGCGTTTCTTAGAGAGTCCCCATCTCAACTCGGCCGTTAGATTTTTCTAAATTAATAAATGAAAGGTAAATTAAATATAGACTTTGTTAAAAATGAGCCACCGATACATACTAGAATATCCAGAAATAGTTGCTAAAAGAACTTTCGGGCTTTATTTCCATTAAAGTTTTCCACCCTGAAAACACAAATTCATTTATTTGGTATGGTTCATTATAGTCCTAGTTATAGATACCTTATTTCCATCTCGGTCTTCTTAGCCAAATAGGTTTCAATTGTCTCGACTAACATTAAGTTATCGATAGGTAGCTTTGGCTGCGAAATCATTGCAGCTGTTCCAACAGCTAAGCACCCAGTGGCCTTCATTTTAAATAAAATATGAATACTGTCCTTGTAATTATTATTACTCGACATATCCGGTGTCCTACAAGTAAAAATGGAACGTTATAAATTTCTTCAAGAATAAAAAACGTGCTGAACACTAGCAGAATCAGCAGACTAATCAAATTTAGCAATTGGTAAACACAAAAGAGCATTCAAAAACAACTCACCTAATGAATGACGTCGTGGCAAAAGAAAAACCAATATATAAAGACAATTCTTGGTTTCAAGGAACTAAAATCTCTAGTGGAAAGAGATGACGCGATTTTCAAAGGATATATGTCCTATGCTGCACCACTTAACAGTAATTCTTTCCCACCAACAACATAGGCAACAATTTTGACTTATCCGTGCACAACTTGCTCATTGACCCTTGTAAACGACGAGGATGGATATCCGATCCAAGTTCAGCCATGTGGCCACAATTATTGTCAAGAAACCTCGGGAAAATGCTACACTCTCTTACTCCCAGTTGAAGACCAAGTAAAATTTTTCCTTCGGCATCATGGAATAAAGAAAATTGATGAGGGTGCTCTTGATACTGAGGACAGGAAAGGTGATGTGTTCACGGGCGACCGTTACAAACAGTACGTCAAAGATGGCCTAATCAGCGAACAAACTGTGACAATGCAAATCAATACCGATGGCGCGCAAAAATTAAAGTCCAGCAAATATTCATTTTTGCCCTTCACGGGGATAATCAATGAAACTGGTTATAAAACGCGACGCTCAAATGTCATTCTGATGGCTATTTGGTTCGGAAACAAGAAGCCTCCAAGAAATGCATTTGTTGATCCATGCGTCGTTGAACTGGAAAAACTTTGCACAACTGGTATTGAGTGTGACGGAAAAATATACACTATACGGCCGGTACTCGTGACATTTGATACGGTTGCTCGTCCAATTCTTCGTCACAGTGCAATTCAATGGGGCATATGGTTGTGATTTTTGTTTGCATCCAGGTATTTAATTAAACAACAATTTTACTTTGCTAATTTATTTAACAAATTACCTCAATCGACCGCCAGGAAAGTCAGTTAAAATCGGAAAAGGAAGTGCTCTTGTTTATTGCAACAGAACTGATGGCACAGAACCCAAGTACCCATTGCGTTCTACTTTTCAATATCGGAATGATCTTAAAGTACAGAGAATTAATGGCTGGAAATTGGCGAATGAGTTTTACAATTTTTAAGGAAATTTATTAATTCTTTGGAAGCAATTAAAGGCGGCAAACCATTCAATGGAATTAAAGGGCCTTCAACACTTGCTGAAATAGAAAATTTTTACTTCATTGGTGCGTTCATACCTGAGTATATGCATTGTATTTGTCTGGGTGTGATGCGCTATCTCATTCTACTGTGGATTTCTCCAACTTACAATAAAGAGCCCTGGTATATATGTAAGCATAAGTTAGAGATTCTTAACAAGCGCTTATCAAATACTAAGCCGCCATACGATATAACAAGAACTCCAAGATCATTGCAGAACATTAAGTTCTGGAAAGCTTCAGTATTTCGAGCTTTTGCTCTTTATTATTTTCCTCTCCTTGAAGGAATTTTGCCGGAACTCTATTTTTCCCATTTTCCAAATTTTTCCTGCGCCTTTTCAATACTCTTACAAGAATCCGTCCTTACTACTCAGTGTGTCAAAGATGTGGGCGTCCTCCTAGACGATTTCGTTCAAAAAGTCGAGTATTTTTACGGGAAAAGTATGTAAAATTTAACGTTCATCTTCTGACACATTTATCAAAAAGCGTTTTGGACTGGGGCTGCTTGTGGGCTACATCTGCCTTTATACCGGAGTGGTTTAATGACCAGTTGCAAAACCTATCCAATGGAACTCAGACTGCTGTTTAACAAATGACAAGTTCCTTTTTTTAATGAAAAACTCGGTTCGCAACGAGGCTATAGAGTTATTAAAAAACCAGTCAGTTCCTTATCATATATCAAAGTTTATTGGTAGAATGATTTGTTTACCCAATATGTACGAGTTCCAAACCTATACAGGCCTTAACATCGAAGGCGATATTAGCCTTAGTCTATTGGGTAACCCCGTTATGAGAATATTTACACTAGATGAGCAAACTGCTGTAGAGAATGCTTTGTTGCTGCAACCAACAAAAGACATCAGTGAAAATGAAAGAAAAAGAATGATTGAAATGATTGAGAACAATTGTTGTGCTTTTTATCAAAGGATTTTTTTTTTCGGAATGGTAGTAAATTTAGCTTTACTACTTCAACCTATGTACGATCAAAAAAGCGTGTTAATTATTGTGCTCTCTTGAATGATGGTCGTTTCTTCTTGATAGAAAACTTTTCTTTCATTGAAAAAGCGAAAAAAAAACATTTCATGTGTTCATCTTTGGCCGTTCCATGGACAAAGAATTTAAAAAAACGTATTCTCCGTCTCTAGTGGGCAAAGAGTTTGTTCGTTTTCCGGGTCAGACAACAAAACTAGCTGGAAGAGGTGATTTTTAAGCAATATTGCCATATCAGATAGTTAAAAAGTGTGTTGTGTCAGCACATAATTCCCTACCTCCTTCTTTTATTGTTACGGCGCTAGCCATTACCATGGAAACTGATTAATATTAATATGGCTGTAAACAGTAGAATAAACAGTGTTCGTCAAAGTTTAAAATTTGTTAACTATGGACCTGTCTCTTTTTTAATAACTTTAATAAAGGTAAGGCCTCGATAAAATTAGCGCGATTATATTTAATATTTATTGTTGTAAGGCATAATATATTTATATATTATCGTAGCACAGCATATTCGTATTAAACATATAAGTAACGAGCAAATCTACCCTAGTTTAACACTCATTTGCGGCTGCGAACTAACTACTCGCTAAATTTAGTTAGTAATAAAACATCGTAAATTTATGTTCTTCACTAGTAAATTTTAGCAAGTTGCTAAGGGCGCATTTTGGCGTCAACGTTTAGTTGAACCTTTTCAGTTCAACAATTCTGAGGAGTTAACGCTAAAATGGAATTCGACGTTGATGGTTAACTGTCCAGCTTAACCACTGTGTGGACGGTAAAATGACAGTTGTTGTCAAATTATTTCCGCTAAGTGGCTGTCAAATATTTCCACTGTTTATTTTTCTCAAAAGCCATTGTTTTGAAAGTGACAGTAAATACAATTTTTTAAAACTCTCTAAACTCTACTAAAACTATTTGTAAGTCTCATATAATTTTTTGAAATAACTAAATATTAATTCAATTATCTACGTATAGGCAAAATGGCAGATAAAAGAACACTTTGTCTTTTTCTGTCACAATATGTTTTTGATGGCATTCAATCATCCAGTGAGGAAAGTGATTCTGATTCAGAGGATACAGAATTGCTTACTGTTATCGGATCCACCGAAATGGAGCGTCATCCTCGTCAAGTTGGATACCTGAACGTGATATCTGTATACTCTGATGCAGATTTTTTCAAACACTTCAGGGTAACGAGAACAACATTCCAGTATTTGTTGGCTTATTTACAAGACAACAACTTCCGCTGTGATATAATATTTCATGGGGGATGTGAACCCATGTCTCTCTATGAAATATTGTATATTAATCTACAGTACCTAGGAAATCAAGGTTCCCTTAGGCTGCTTGCTGATAAGTTCAATAGAACGGACTCCTCAGTTTGCAACGTAGTTTCCCAATTTTGCAATTTCATGTTTCAAAAGCAGCGGGACTTTATCAAGTGGCCAAACAGAGAAGGAATCCCTGCTGTGTCTAGGGCTTTTCGCAGGAAGTGTAACTTTCCTGGAGCAGTATCTGCTCTTGATGGTTGCCACATACCCTTTCATCCTAAAGCTCCAAATCAGGTACCATATCGAAACTACACAAAATTTTGTAGTTTCAATCTTATGGCTGCTGCCTTACCCGACCCATATAGCACATTTCTGCCGTCGGATGTCCGAATCATGGCCGAACATCCGTTAGATATCTATGTACTCAATGGGTAGTTCCAGGGATGTCCGTCGGCTAGTCACCTTGGAAGTGCAATGGATGTGCGAAAATTATATTCTACGGACCTCCTTCCAACAGCCAAAAAGATTTTCAATTGTTTCATTTAAGGATCGGCCTCGAGCCAATCGGGGCGCTTTTTTGCAAATCGGGTTTCTCATTTCGGGCCAAGGAGGCGTGGCTCAGGGTGGAAAATTCTTCTCCCCGAATTCAATTGGGGTTTGCAATCAATTGGATTGCAATCAATCGATTCATCAATGCAAAAAACATTATCGATTGACCCGATCTATCCGATAACAACCCCGATAATAGCTCGTTCTACCCGCTTGCCCCGATTTTTACTCTGAAACCGAAAGAACGGCATTTTTTTTATTGCTTCGGGGCAACGGGTTAACCTCAAATTTTTTCCCCGCACCGCCCCGGTTGAAAAAGTGGCACCTCATTTCAACCCCGAATGCACTTTATCGGTGCGGGGCGGTTAACTCGATTAGAACTAATTGGGGCCGATCACTAAGTTTCATTATTAATTGTCAAAATTTCTTGAGAGGGGGAAAACTTAACCGTGTTCAAATTTTTCCCTTGAACGTATTTTTATTTGAAGTCCAGCATTTAAAATGAAAAATTAAAAAAATAAAGGAGTAATGATCTATTTGCCGGATGGTTTATTTTAAAATTTATTTCAAAAAATGAATAAAATATATGAAAGTCGTGAGTTTGTTTGCACAAGCTTTCCGTTTAGCTTACGGGAACCAAGCCATTGAAAATTAACTCACAGAAAATAAATATTATTCGGCATCTAATAATATTAAAAGCAAGTATACTTATGATAGGATTATAATTTCAAATAATAAAAAACTACTTTAAACTTAATAAATCATGCTGAAGTTTAAAATTCAAAAAATATTTAGCATAAATTGTTTAATTTCAATTTATACACCTCTGGTTTAACCTAAGTTCAACATCATCTTGACTTTTTAAAAATCCTGTATGTGATTTGTTATCGAAAAAGCTCAAGTGTTTTACAACAATTCGATTGTATTGTTTGAAAATGATACATAATATATCTGTAGATTGGCACAGTGGAATAAGATTCGACTGTGATGCGGGAGACCCGAGTTCGAATCCAGGTATAGCCTAATGTTTTTTCATGAATAGATGTCCAATACATGTCATATTTATAGCCAAATGAAAGCCCGTTCGGATATCCTTAGAATGTCTGACGGCGCTGTTGAGGGCGGTCAAAACCAAAAAAAAATACATCCGTAGGACATCCAAATCGGATATCGGGCTGTCCGGAGGATATCAAAAAGATGTACTCAACATCCGACCCCGACATCTGTCGGACATCCGACGGACTGCCTTGTGTTATGTGGGGATCGGTCGTTTTCATATGTGTTTTGTGGGTTCCCGGGTAGTGTACATGATTCCACTGTATTCCAAAGCAGTTCCTTATTCCATCAGCTAGATACCGAATGCCACCAGTTTTTTAATCAAAATTCATACCATATCATTGCTGATTCCGCTTTTCCCTTAAAACAATGGCTTATTACTCCATTTAAAAAACTGAATGGGCGGCTACCTAGGAGCCAAAGGATTTTCAATAAGAAATTGTCTTCAACCAGAATGGTTATTGAACTTGCATTTGGGGATATAAAAAATAGATTTAAACGATGTCTAGATATCAACACTAGCATTGAAAAAGGTGTTGATATCGTCGTGACTTGCTGTATATTGCATAATGTTTGTATACAACAAGGAGATCTTTTCTACGGTGGAAAGCTGGACGAGGAATATCTAAATTGCAACGTGAACAACCAACCGTATGCTGTAGTTGTGATAGATCGCTTGGCTGAAAGAAAACGGCAACAAATCTGTGACTCCCTACAATGAAGACAAAAATAAAAATTTGTTATCAATCCATAAACTGAAATAAAGTACGCATTGTTCTTCATTGTAATATTTTTATTACTTTTTCATTTTATTACAACATTTTGGTAAATTGTAGTGGCAGCTTCCGGTTTATGATTCAAAAGTAATCCTGTATCCATTTGGTACGTTTAATACGTCGTTATTTCGATTCTTGGTTCAATATTTGATTCTTGTTTCTTAGATATAAAGTGATATTCACTTTTTGAAGAAAAAAAATAGGACACTAGCAAGCACTGTATGCCATCACGCCAAAACAAGGCGTCCTATTTCCGTGAAAAGATAAATTTGCCATAATTAGGGAATAAAATAAATCATACACTGATTTTACCACTTATGATGATGAAGAACTACATTCATCAGACGAAGAACTTGATTTTGAATCAGAATGCGATCGCTTTCTTTTTGACTCAAAGTTTTCGTTGTTGGAAGAAAATGTCTTCTTGTTTCCGCATTTCTTCTTTTTCTTTTTCTTTTTTTTGGAAGACGGAACCAAACTTTTCATTACGTCGATTAATTGTTGCGTCTTTTCCATTCTTTCGTCATGTCGTTTTTGTTTGTCTTTTTTTTCTTCTAAAAGACGACAGGATCTTTCGTCACGCATCTCACGGAAAACTTCCAAAACCTTGTCGGTTTTGGAAGCTTTGCTGGGTCTCTTCCTTTTTGTTTGAGTTGATCCGCTTGCTTCGTCGAGGCTATCCAAAAATATGTCATCATCCGATATGTAAGACAACATACCGGAGTTGTTTTTTTCAGTGCATGATATACCTACAGGAATAGTAATACATAAAGAGAAAAATAAATAATAAAAACAGTGAGAGTCTGGAAAATGATTAATATTGATATGATATATGACTTATAAAAGGGGGGGTGATCGAGAGAAGAATTCTCAATACCTAGGGGTTTAGGTTCCTCCTGTAAAGCAACTCCACAAAGTGACGAATTATTTGAATCATTAGCCGTCTTTTTAATTTCACCTTCTGTAACAAGAATAATATTAAGATCAAATTTTGTTATAAAAACTTATATGGCACAACAGTACCCCGATCTTCACCAACTTTGAACTTGTGAGGATTGTGGTATAGTGAATCACTCACATAAGGAGGTCGAAAGGAATGATTGCTGGAGCCTAAACAGAACAACAGTAAAATGAGTAAGTAATAATATAGTATATATATATATGGTAAGTAATAATATATATGCATAACTTATCCATGAACATTAAATTACCTATTACTGCTTCGATGGAATCAAAGAACTTTGGCTTCTTTTGGGTATCATTTGCACCGCTTCCTGTTTGCTGAAATTTGGATATATAATTTCTATAATCCTTGCGTAGGTTTTCCCACTTGTTTTTACATGTCTGGATTTTGTCAACTCCACGAATACAAAATCCTGCTTCTTCCAAGTTACTGCAAATTTCATGCCAAATTTGCCTTTTACTTGTCTTGGAATCATTCAATGTTTCCCAATTTTTTTCAACAATCCTACAAATAATAGGATGTTTCAAATTATACTTCAAAATAATCTAGTATAAAATTAATTACCCAAAAACACTTCTGTAGCCTCACAATCGATTGCAATTTGTGTGGCAGTTTTTTTACCATTCCAACATTCTTTTTTGTTTCACTATCACTTTCTACAATTATATTTTCCATTACGATACAAATTCAAAAAAAAGTCATATCTTTTGAAAAAAAAATTTTAGTTTACAAGTGTCTGCTTTGAAACAGTGTTGCCGTATTATATAATTACAAACAAAAACAGAAGATATAGCTCTACGCGGTTGAGCTAGAGCTCAAGGGTGGTCTAGACCACCGTTGAAGAAGTTAAACTTTTTCCATTCAACCTTAAGTTGACGTTGTCGCCAAAACGGTCACCCAGTTCAGCCATCTACCGGACGGTTGACACAAAAACACAAGTTCACTGAAAAGTTGAACTAAAAGTTGACGCCAAAATGCGCCCTAAGGAAACCCTACTAGCAAGTGAACAACTGATTAGAAACTAACAAGAATACGCAGTGTTCTATGCTAGCATGTGAATAGCGAATGAGTGAAAATTGTAGAATACTATATATATTATACATAGTATTCTACTACTCTGGTATATAAATATAGTATTATATTATATATATATTATTCTTTTACTATGGTAAAACTGAAGGAAAAAAACAAAGGGTTTTTAAGAATTTGGCAACTCTGGTTGATGCCGCAAAAAAGGAATTTCCATAATTTAGTTTTTTAGCCTACTCTAAAATCGTTGAATAAAAAGAAAAAAATCTGAAAATCAGGCTACAGGTAGAACTAACGTAGTTCTTTTTTAAGCCCTTTTGCGTCTTCGTAGCCCTAGCTCTTTGTTTAAAAAAAAACCAAAGTGACTTCATTTGCATAATGTCCTCTCGGCTTTCTAAAGACTTTTTCATCAAATTTTTACCCGCCCTTCCCATAAAAAAAAAATGCTGGAAAAAATTAGGGACGTTCTCACTATTTATGAGAACGTACACACACAAAATTTTACCATTTAGGTGAAAATTGTAGCACTGAGAGAACCGCAAAAATGGCGTTTTTGCATAAGGTTCTCTCAGGCTTCCAAAGACTTTTGGTAGGTACTGTACGTAAATACGAGAATAACAGAAATTCCTGATGACGATCTTATTTTTGAATTGCCGATTTCTTAAGTATGAACAGCCTCAAGAGCATTACTCTTAACCGAGCCCACAATTTTGTCACCAATTGAACTCTTTAAACACTGTGGTCTGAGGTAATACTACGAAAGAACTGATTCAGAGCATGAATCAGTGCACTCGGGAGAACAACAAAGTAGGTCAGAATCAGAATTAGTGCCCCAATGTTTAGTAACACTCGAAACTGAGGAGTAAACTTCTAAAAACAGCGTACCCATCGAAATTGTAAGAGCGGAAATCCACACGCAAGTTTATCAGATTCCTTTAGATTGTCCTAAATCGACCCCTAGTATCTCAACAATCACTTGTCCGACGGTTAATCATTCACAGTCAAGTATGAAAACTCAAACTCCTCATTCACAGTTAGCGTCCACTCCGTGTAACTATTTACCTTATCAAGGACTACAAGGTCGGAAAACCTCCTTTACTCCAGCGTCGATCGTTGACCTGTCAAACAAAATCATGCAAAACAAACCGTCAGAAGAAACAAACCAAGACATGTCCATTAAAATAAACATAAAAGAATTGAGCCGTTTGATTTAATCCGGAATGGATTATGAGGATGCTTCTAAAGCAGCTGATTGTATTGTGCAACACGTTCTAACGAATACTAAACGTTGCATTAATTCCTCTCAGAAAACGAAGTATAATGGACAGCCTGTTTTTACAACTAGCTCTCAGCCTTCCTATCTTACCTCAACCCCTTTACATATACAACCACTTGCGTTCAGTGGACAAAGTGTAAAAATCCCAAGCATGTACAATAAGCAAAGTAATAACGAACCAACTCCAAAGTATTCAGTTACCAGCTCAATTCCTAAAATGAATCCCTTAGTAATGTGTCCGTCAAAAGTAAACAGTATAGGAAACACCAACAATTTTATTTCTAACGCCATCGATAAAAATAAAAAGTTACAACAAAGCCAAGCAATGACGTAATTTAGTAACGTCGGAATTTACGTGGACCGTGATCGCTCCGGTTGCTTTGATGACTGGCTTGCACATCTAGAATCAGTATTGGTTTTAGGCGATTTTGAGGAGTCAAGAAAAATGATCTTACTACGCTCCAAATGGTATGGTGAAGCGGTTGATGCGTTTGATAACTTTAAACTGGAAAACCCAATTAGCGCACAAATTTACGACAGAGTAAAGAAGCGTTTAATTAAACTTTTCCACTCTACAGAGACTAGGTCTAAACAAAGCGTTGAATTTCATTATATGCAACGGCAACCCGAAGAGAATATTAGATGTTATGCAAATCGTATACGCAAGGCCTTCCACCTAGCGTATCCTATAAAATCCACGATAGATAAAACAAAAGCTTTTTCCAGAGAACAAATCATGATGGACAGTTTTCTGGAAGGGTTGGCTTTCGACGTCCAGACCAGACTAAAGTATAAAGAATTCAAACTTTTGAAAAACTCATAGAAAAAGCTGAAATGACGGCCATGGCAGTAGAAGAAGCCCAAGTTAGATCCAGACTAAATGCTTTTCAGGCAAAATACGTCGAACCTAATAGAAAATTGAATAAACAACAATTGAAAAACCAGGTGGAATTAAACACTCACCAAAAACATTTAGAAGAAAACATGGAGAAAATGCAAAGGCAATTATCTACCAAAAGAAACGTGAGTTTTTCACAGCGCTCACCACAGTCAAACCCTCCAATCAATAAAACAGGGGATTTATATTTTTGTGATTTTCACAACGATTGGGGCTATCACTCAATAGGCAATTGTAAAGCAAGGGAGAGTCAAGCTAATGATAAATGTTTTCGTTGTAAAGAAATCGGTCACCGAGCAAACTTTTGCCCCCAGATAAAAAATTTGAAACCCAGTCCTCCAGAGGGCTATGACGGAAATGGGAAAAAACTCACTTCGTTTGAAGAAAGGGGAAACTAAAAACTACCGATGTAAGCTTTGGTCCCCTCGGTGGAACTAAGAAAAAGCCCCGACATCATATAAATAGTTTAGCAGTAAACTAACACACAAGACAAGGTCCTATTCGTCAAAGAGCATATCACACGTCTCCAAAACAAAAAGAGACAGCTAAAAATATAATCGAGGAACTGATGCAAAATAAAATAATTCGTTATTCAATGTCCTCGTGGGCAGCCCCGATAGTATTAGTAAGTAAGAAAACAGGGGATGTTTTCCTTTACCTCGAATTGACGACGTTTTAGATTTAGTGGTGGGACAGAGGTATTTTTACACGT
Source organism: Daphnia magna (assembly GCF_020631705.1). Lineage (NCBI taxonomy): Eukaryota > Metazoa > Arthropoda > Branchiopoda > Diplostraca > Daphniidae > Daphnia > Daphnia magna. The sequence continues at coordinate 9,755,950 of NC_059183.1, forward strand.
TATATCTTGCCTCCGGATATTGGAAAATTGAGCTCGAGGAGGAATCTAAAGAAAAAACAGCCTTCATAGTCGATGACAATTTGTACGAATGGAATCGTTTGGCGTATGGTTTAACCAACGCCCCGGGAACGTTTCAAAGACTTATTAATTCAGTTTTACGAAGAGTTATTGGAAAGATTTGTCTCGTTTATCTTGACGACATAAAAAAAATTTCAAGAACAATTGAAGAGCATTTTACCAATTTAAAGACTGTTTTTTCCCTCTTAGAAAACGCGCACCTAAAAATGAAATTGTCAAAATGTGAATTTTTAGCACAATCTGTTTCCTATCTTGGACACGTAATCACGGCTGAAGGAATAAAACCAGACCTTGCTAAAATTGAAACCTTTGTGAATTACAAAGGACTTGGTACAGTAAAAGAATTACAATCTTTTTTGGGACTAACCAGTTACTACAGACGATTTGTAAAAAATGTCTCTACCGTCGCCCACCCCTTGTTATCACAGGCTAAAGGAAAACCTACTGATAGTGTTACTTGGAAAACAGATGAAATTGCAGCTTTTGAGTACTTGCGACAATGTTTAATATCAGAACCTATCTTGATATACCCGGATTTTTCAAAGGAATTTCTGATTTACACGGACGCAAGTAACTATGGCTTAGAGCCGTCCTTTCTCAGATGAAAGACGGAAAGGATCAACCTATAGCCTATGCAACCAGACATCTCAATAAAGGGGAAATCAAGTATTCGACAATAGAAAAAGAGGCCGCAGCAGTAGTGTTCGGGATAAAACGTTTCCGACATTACTTACAAGATCAACCTTTTGTTATTGTAAGCGATCACAGGCCTCTTCAATGGTTGCAGACTTTTATATACGAAACAGGGCGACTAGGTAGATGGGCGATTTTGTTATCTAATATGAAATTCAGTGTTCAGTACCGACCAGGTCGAGTACACGAGAATGCTGATTTTCTTTCAAGAATACCGATTAATATAATATCTGTCATTCCTGCAGACAACAACGTAACGTGTCAAGAACAGCAGAAAGACTCTCTGTGCAAGGCGATCGTTACGTTTTCGGAACACAATGAACCTTGGAAAAAAGAAGATGGCCCGATTCCTTCTTGGGTTAATGAAATAGATTATTTCTTTGTTGAAGATGGTCTTTTATGTAAACACTACGAACCTAGGTCAGCGAAAAGAAGAAACTTTGAACAGTGTCAAGTTGTTGTTCAAATTTCTTTTAGAAAGCAACTTTTACAAGAATACCATGATTTTCCATTGTCAGGGCATATGGCAACTAGGCGAACATTCTTTCGTCTAAGGGACAAATATTATTGGCCTACCATGTTACGGGATGTTAAGGAAATTTGCACTTCTTGTGAACCTAGTGAACTGGGACGTCGAGCGCATAGTGTGAAAGCCTATCTCAACCCGTTAAACCTGGCTACAAGACCTTTTGAAGTATTGGGTTTAGATTTTCTAGCTCCAGTCAAACCTCATCCACTTCAAGGAAACAATTACATATTAGTAATCACGGATTACTTTTCTAAATGGATAGAAGTCATTCCTCTTACCAACTGTACCACCCTCAGTACTAGTAAAGCCTTAGTAGAAGGAATTATTTTACATCATGGTCCCCAAAGCAATAATTACAGGTTGAGGCAGTAATTTTACTTCTGAATTATTTTCTGCGCTTTGTAAAGCTTTAAACATTAAACGCCTGAAAGCAACTGCGTATCACCCTCAGACTAATGAGCAAACAGAAAGATTCAACAAAACTGTTGTTGAAATGATAAGGAAATATTTGGAGATTGGATTCGAGCTGAGGGGCGGAGGATATTTTAGGCCCCGTTGTTTTCGCTTATAATAATTCTGTCCACTCGTCAACACTTGAAACTCCATATTTTCTAAATCATGATCGTGATCCAGTCATGGCGATTGATCAATTCCTCCGTCCTCTTCCCCCAGTAATAGTTACTCCCTCAGACTATAAAAGTCAAATTATGAAACGCTTACACGAAGCCTTTTAGCTTGTCAAAATCAATCTTTCCCAAGCTCGTGAACAAAAAAAAGCCCAGTACGATAAACGCGTATAAGAGCAAAAATTTAACGTAGGAGATAAAGTTTTACTGGATATGCGAACGCCCTTGGCGGGAATTAGTAAAAAACTTATTCTACGTTTTATGGGCCCTTTTAGAATTTTGAAAGTAAGCAACAACAGTACTGTGGAAATACAACAAGACGTAGGAAAACAAACTCAGCTTGCACATGTGAATCGAATAAAATCCCTATTTGAGTCAATGATATGGAAAGACGAACCAGGTGTCGACTTTTTAGATGTAAGAATTGAGAAACAGGCAACAAATTCGTACAAGAAACCGCAGATGAACTCAAAGCTTTCCCTCTACCCCTAGAAACAAACCTTCAATCTGAGTTAGAACAAATTTCTTGTGAAACTCCTACTCAAAATTTGATGAGACCCCCACCCACAATTCCTCCTACTCCAAATTTAATGATTATTTCACCAACAATTTCGTAACCTCACAAACCGATTCCAGAGACGTCAACCTTACCCATACAACCAGAGCGTCGCCTCGGTTTACGTCCTCGGAATCTTTTAAAACCAGTTGTCAAATTCTAATTTTATTACTGTCATTTTTTTTTTGTAAATCACGTTTGAATCACTTAAACTATCTTTAAGCCGTGTTTAAATTCCAATTATTGCGTATTAACGGATTTCTTGAACTTTTAGTAATCGTTGAACAATATCACTTAAAGCAATCTGTTAGAAAAGATTAAAAAAACGAATAAAATAAAATAAAATAATATAAAATGAATGAAATAAAGATAAAAAAATAAAAAACTTTGTATTAGTAATCTTAGTAATTCATAAAATTGATCCCTAAAATTGATTTTGAAATTACTTTTCTCATAGATTATGTCTTCTACCTCTCCTCATCATACCGTTTTTCTGTCGTCTCCACGCTCTTAACATCCCTATTTGCAATTATACGGCTTCTTAGCCAAAAGGGTTCGTAATTTTCACTAGCGATGACTGTGATTATCAAATAAGCCCCCTTCCCGCTATTCCAGTACGTTATGATGTCTATTCTACTCTTCCCCTAATCACCCTTTTTGTTGACCATTCGTGTACCATGTGGCTGGAAAAGAAAAACATCTATACTGACTTCTGGGGTTGTCAAACTCCAAGTCAATCAAGTGTGCCAATAGGAGCCAATGCACGTGAATGTGAAAAAATGCGAGATTCCTGATTATGCCATTGCTAAAGCATGGACTACTTAGAAACAATAAGTGGTCGTTCGAACGTATTCAAAATGTGCAGAGTAGCTGGCTTCAAGTCACAGCTGATCAGCTGATCAACTGTCGATTAGAAAAAGTTATTTAGAAACTGAGTGCGCTAACTGTACGATAAGCTCAACCATTGGCGATATACCGGGAGGGATCAACGGATCCGTTTCTCACAACCTAGTGACCATTGTCTGGAAAGAATCGTTAAGAGAAGTTCAACAGTGCAAACTAAGGCTTGTGGAAACAGGTATCGCTCAACGTTACCTGACTAACAAAAGTGAAATAGAAAGAATTCGTGACGTCGAACAACAACTTTACTTTGTTTACAATACAACTAACCTGAAATATTGTAATTCATCAGAAAAAAACTATAAACAAGTAATCGGAATGGAAAAAGTCATCTTACGTTTACATTCTTTAACTGACACCAATGCTCATCCGAGTAAACCACTGGAAGAAGACATCGAAAATATTGCTGACATTATCCGGGCTGAAATCAGTGAAGTGGCACATTCTCAAAACGCACGAGACCCAACTATCGATGAAATAAATGGAGTGGCTCGAGAAATTCGAGCTCTACAATGTGAAAATCGGGTGCTGGCACACAAAATTGCTATCGCCACCGCACAACACAGTGGATGGCTTGCTGCCAATTACCTTAATTTACCCACATGTAGCAAATTGATCATCACTGAAATCACAAGCTGTGGTCCTCAACCCAAACTCGGCGACTACACTTTAGACACTGAAGGATAGGAACTGACGCCTTACAACCCCTGTTACTGGCATAAAAATTTCGTCAACATCAACGGCCGAGCACATTTCTACAAAAGCAGTTCTTAGCATCCAATTGTCCCCGGTGTAATAATCCAAGGACATAGTTTGATCAACACTTTTCCGTACGAAATTGATAAGCTACTCGCACTAAGTTTACACCCCGCACTAACCCCCTACCCGATGAGCACTGCAGCTTCAATCGCCGAGATAATTGCTGCTGCTAAAGAAGAACATAGCATCGACCTTGGAAATCCTTTTCACATGAGCACTCTTCTTTCCTCACTCCAAAAAGAAAAGAACGTTTCCCTGTCGTCTAAGATTTTTAGTTGGTCAAGTAGCATTTGTAGTCTTCTAGGGATGAGATTAATTGGATTAGTTTTCTTTCATTTTTGTGGAGTAGGGGTCCTTATTGCAAGATACATACCTTGTTGTTCTTTTCTAAGTACTTGTAACCCTTTCACTTGCTTCACCAAAACATCTGATAATGATATAGAAGTAGGCTACCCCGCGTTATTAAACCCCCCAAATCTATCCCCGCCCAATACTATTGTAAACTTACCCACCTCTAATCAACAACCCACCCCGTAATTTGTTGTCCTATCAGCCCCTTTTCTACAAGGAGAGCCTCCACGGAACAAATTCCATTGGGACGCACTAAGACAAGCGCATCGAGAAGCAGCTGTTTTGTTGAGTTAATTAACGTGGTTTTCTTTGTTTTGTTTTGACTTACTTTCTATTCCGTTCCAAATTTGACTTTGATTGATTGCGAGACGCAATCTTTTGGAACCTGATAGCTATGTAAAGAACCAAAACAATTTATTCTTTATTCTTTTCCTTATTTTTCACTCCCCTTTATTCTTACGTAACATTAATTTTTATACGCCCCTCTTTTCTATGTAGTTTTTTCCTTCGACGCCTTACAGATTGACTTAACCTTCAAACGTTCAAACTTGATTTTCTTGTAGTTCGACCTTCATGAAACCCGTATAAAAACTTTTTGTTCTATAGAAAATAGTCTAGACACCGTTCACAATTCATTTCCTTTTAGAGTTGTTCCCCAATTTTTTGTGCTACTGAAAATATACTTCACAAGAAAAGACAATGAAAAATTAAGTTAAAATATTAATAGCTTACAATAGTATATATATAATACTACATATAGTACTATATGTAGTACTGTATAGTAGTACTGTATTTATATGTATGGATAACCTACGCCTAAGACAGGGTTCTATGCTCAATTCTATGCACAATATTACATACAATATGTATTGCTATTTGGTGTTTCCTGAATTAGTGAGCAAGGCGACGGTGGCGATTCAAGCGGGTACCCAAGCGTCTTCCCGATCGTCTCCAGCTCCATCGACGAGCTCCCGCCATGTCACCGAACAAACAAATTATTCATCGGCTGAAGAAAGTAGCGACGAGGAAGAGGAAGACGAGGATGAGGAGGAGGACGAGGACGGTTTTCATGCTCGAAAGGTAAGTTCGCAGTAGTCCTATTATTTGTCTATTGTAACCAAGAGAAAATCGTTGTAGGACGCGTTTCCAATAAAGAAGGAAAACCTGAAAAACATGAGTACCAGGGATGAGCGCAAGTTTGTCCTTAATCTGATTTGGACGCTGTATTCACCGCAGTACCTCCGTCTTCACAAGAACTGTGGCACAAAGCTACACACGGGGCGACCTTAAAATTCCTATTCCGCGTGAGCAGTATGTTAAAATACAAGGTAAGAATTTTTTAAATATTGTTTAAGAGTTGCATTTTAATCATATTTATCTGCTTAGATGCCATTTTCTCTATGCTAAAGGTGAAATTGAAAAAACATCGTTTGCCACCGAAACTGGAAAGTGCTATCTCACAGAAATTCAACCAGGTGCGTCCGACTGCAGCCGGCAAACGTAAGTTGCGCCAATATTGGAAAAGGCATAATATAATATATAAATAAATTTATAATATAGGGGAGACCGGGGTTGGGTGGGACAGGGGCTACGTGGGACAGTACCCTTTTTGTATGTTCAATGTATTAAATAAATTTAATTTTTTTACAATGTACAAAGAATAGTGTGACAGACTTCTCCACAAAATTTTCATTAAATATAATTTATAGTTTGAGCGTTGACGTAAAAATAGAGTTTTGGGAAAAAGCCGAAACTTTTTACTTTCTTTTAAAGTTAAAAAACACTTTAAATTACTTAAAGCTAATTAAAAAGAAAATATAACATTCGAATGGCCTGTCTTTTTACTATCTAAAGTAAAAAAAAAAAGTATTTACCGGCTCTATTTTAGCTGTAGTAAATATAAATGTAAAGGTACTTCATGAGGGGTTGATGTGGACAACGGAAATGGTGTTGTATGGGACAATTTTGACCATCTTAGTGGGAGTGGCCTAACTAATAATCGATAATTCCCTCTTACCGGCTGGTTCACATCGATTTACCAGTGCTTTCAAATGTGAAACGTAAACAACGTGACTGCTAAGTAAGATGTCTCGTCACCCTGTCGGAATAGTTTTACGTCGTTGTGGATATTCAGTAATACCGAGTTTGGAAGAACTTGCAAAGCAAGGATTGGATCAAAATGGAGAGTGTATTGTTACTTCATTTACTATTATTCGTCAAGGGTATGGTAAAAATTTTTTCGAAGGCCCTTTGGATGTTGCTCATTTGAATCTGGATGACATTGGTATGCGACTTAATAATTAATTTCAAGTAACTATTTTAACATCTTAATTTATATAGTATCAATTGGTTGCAAGATGGTGGCTGTATACCCAGACGTATCCATGAAACCAAGGGAAGGAGAGGGGCTCAATCGCAGAGCTGAAATCACTTTATACAGTTTATGGCCTTTAGATAAGTCCACTGGAAATTACATCACTTATCCCCAATACCACCGCAATAGATCAACTCTTCCTCGTTTTGAAAATAGACTTGCACGTGATTTACACAATATTCCTATTCACCAGAAAAAGGAGCGTTGCGTTTCCAAGTGAACAATTTCTCCCAATATGCAATGGATGGTTGTTTGTATGTGAATACGATTGGAATCAATTTGAGCTGTCAATTACAACTTGGACATAACTAGTATCCTTGCAATTACATGGATTTGCTTGAAAAAAACACAGACACAACAACAAATTGTGACATAGCTATTATTACTCCGTTTTTTTTAATAGTAGGCCTATCGATAAAAGAAACATAGACATTTTATTCTTCTGTTATCTGTATTTGTGAAAAGCTTCAAAATTCAATTTTAGAAGAGAAAATCATTTTTTCACTTCTTTTAGTTTAAGGAATTTATATTTTAGCAACAATTAATTATCACGAGATTATTTGTTTACATTATCATTTGGAAATAGGAAACACTTCTTGTTTTAAACTAAAGACTGGATTGACGCACATAATTTAAATTATCACGAGATTTCTTTTTTCCATTATCATTGAAAATTAGGAAATAGCCTACTTGTTTGTTTTAAACTCAAGATAGCATTGACCCATTTTTCACGAATTTTCACGAGATTAATTTGACTGCAAATAGATTGTTCACGAGAATATCAGAATTAAACAAATTCAGTAATAAGTTTTCGATTGACTTTACGAGTTGAAGGTGCACGTTGCGCGACAACAATGTTACTGCCAGTTTTTGGAATGTAGTCGAGTAAGTCGATGTCACGTCTATTGGTCTTTGTAGTGACCTGTTGATTTGATGCAGAATTCAGATTTGAAGAGTTAGGGTTTGACAGTTCTAGACTTTTTGTTTTCTTGGAATTATTCTTCTGAACATTTCCGATTTTTCTTAAAGCCACCCTATTTTCTTTTTCCATTTTTTCCTTGTAGGTTTCTTTGATCCGAATAATTTCAGGCGTACTTGTTAGTACACGTGAAGACCCACGGTTCTTGAATCTTGATACTCTTGGTCCTGTTTGCGGGACTTGTGGGTGAGGAATAACATCCGCTGGTGTCACATTTCTTCCAGTCATATGCTGAAAGTTATCAAGGCTCACATGTCGACAACCCTTTTCATTTGTAGTAGTTGAAATAGGAGTTACACTGACCACTTTACCGCAAGATGAAACTGTCAACATGTAATTAGTAGTTGTTCCACATCCACATTCCACACAATGACTTGCTCCTTGACTAGATGGAGTTAAATTCGTATTTGCATTTTGCAGTGGCAGGTGAATTGGAAGCAAAAACTATCAATTAAAATTGATACTTTAGTGAATGCAGCGCTAGGTACTAATACCTGGTAAAGTAGTATTTAGATGGCTGACAACTGCATTACAAAACTGCTCTTGAGCGTTTTTTTTTTGACAGACCGGATCTATTTCTACTTGATCCACTGGAACAACAAAAAAAAAACTCCAGCAGTGAATAACGTGTTCTTTAACTTAATACAATTATTTCGTACCTGCAGGTAAATCTGTGACTTCTGAAGGAGCAAACATATGTTCTGGAATCGCATGCCTATTAAAAGGATAAATGCCACATGCTGCAAATGCCGACTTGATGTTTCTTGAATTAAATCTCTTTTTGTACGGTTGGATAGTTAATCCAGGGACATCATATATAGAAATTCGCTGCCCAGGGTGCTGCGAATTTTAGATTATTACCATTTATTTTTGGATTACCATTTAAAGATTACTGAACCTTTATGTCGGAGACTGCCGACTCAGGTAATTTCTCAAAGTATATTTTTTATCTAATCTTGTTTTCTTTTTAGGCCTAACACCGGAGTGTCAGCGTTTTATATATGTTTTTTTCTGGCCTAGCACCGAAGTGCCAGCGTATGTATATTTATGTATTGGCCAACCTGTCACCTTATCGGGTGACAGTATAACGAAGAGGTTGCCGTAAAGGACGGAAAAGGATGGTGGTTTATTGCCGCGACACAGCAGCAATAATCAAAGAGCAAGAAAAGTAGAGAATATTTTAATTACTAATGACTGGATGTTCTTGAAATACGGATGTTCGGAGGATTCCCTGTAGTTGACGGCTAGAAGTTCGAAGATGGCTGACGGATGGAGAAAGAATGGCAGCAAGGCAAAAAGGCGGCAACCACAACGACAGCAGCAAGGCGGCGAACAGCAGACAGACAAATACAAGTAAGAAAATACAACCAAAATACGATACCGAATAAAGGACACCAGACAGGAAACTCGGTGGAAAATAGTGTGAATTCATGATGTTCCTGTTTTAAGTCTTGTTTCATAGGCCCAAATAAACACTTATCGAGTGGTTGCGTTACGTGCGAGGTATGAGGTGGTAAAGTAAAAAGAATGATTCAATTTTTTTTGGAAAACTCAACAACAGGATAACTTATATGGCTAATATGATTATCCATAATCAAAAGAATTGGTTTTTGTGGTGAACAGTTAATCTGTTTCTGAAGATGTTGAAGGGAAATCAAGAACAATTCTGCCGTCATCCAGCCAGTTTTGTGTGCTAAAGGAATGAAACCTTCTGGTAGATTAATCATCTTCTCAAGATTGACTTTCACTCTTGGGAATACGAATACTCCAGGAAAATGTTTACCAACAGCATTAACAAACGCTAACATTGTTACATTTGTTCCTTGTTCTTGACCTGTGGTTGTTGAAACCTGAATCATTCATAGAAAGATGTGTTTCATAGCAATCAATGAAAATGTTTACAATATTTGACCTACCGCCTTCACTCCAGTCTTTGCAAAAATCTTCTGTGGCTCAACTACTGTAGGGTTGTTTGACAATTAAAAATATCTTCAGGTTGAAAGTTGTGCTTGTTTATTAATTCAAACAAATCATCGTAGAACTGATCAATGACGCGGTGATTTACAGCAGCTGCTCTCGCTTGACTTGTTCGTTCTGGCTTCCTTATCGAGAGATTTTTATTTCGTTTCAGAAATAGGGAAAACCAATCTGATCCTGCTGCTTTCTTTACACTCCACTGATTAGGCATTGAAATCTGATTTGCTTTACCGTAACAATAGGCCAATTTCTTTGTATCAAGAGGAGTGAGGCCGTGATTTAACTTCTGTGCAACAATTAGATATTGTGACAGTTCTTCTTCTTGTTCTGGAGTTAACACTTGTCGATTGTGAAAGCTCTGTTTCAACGTAGAAGTATTTGGATCAGTGGGATCAAACTGTTTCGACAAACGATGAAGAGTGGATTTTGATATGCCTTGTTGCGCTGCTTTTCTAAAGCTAATGCCTTTTGAATGTTGTTGGAGTAATGCTTCTTTGATGGCAGATTCAGTTGGTGCTGTACCTCCATTCTTTCTAATATATGTACGAGTCATGTAGGCCTAACGGATTCACTTCAAAAACTTAAACCAATTGAAAAACGGTTTAGGCATACTTCAGTCTGCAAGGTAGGGTAAAAAAATGGATAAAAGTTTAGTGGCATACAGTTTTAGAAATTTGGAAGATATATTTACTACCTTTAGAAAATGTGATGCGTGATGAGCTATTTAGGTTGCAAAAACAATATTTGCAGACTTACTTTTAACAACAAGAAATATCAAAACAAAATTGATTAAATTAAAATAAACATCGATTTTTTACAGCCACGCCTTCTTTCCTCTAACGCCAACCCCCTCACACTGAATATATGTTTTTAGATAGAAACAAGTTTACAGATTAATTACTATATGAAATAGTGATTAATGATAAACGTATTTAGTATTTTTAAAATGGAAATTCATTGGTGAATGTAAATATATTATTATTTATTTTTTTTACCCATATATAACATACATTCAGTTTCCTTTTCTTATCTGTCCCAAGCAACCCCGTTAAATTTGACGAAAAAAAATATGAATGAAGATTAAGAAATCTTAAATAAAACTATCAATTTTCAACGAAAAAAAAAACAGGGAAACAGAAAAGCCTTGTTTTTCAATCCGTATACTTCTTTTAGACATACATCAAATACATAAAAAGATGTATAGAGCTTTAATGATCTTTAATTTTTTGGTCCCATCCAACCCCGGTCTCCCCTATATTACATTGATTATATACAGTATACTGTATATATGGAAATATACGTATTTATGTACGTATTATATAGAGAGAGATATTATAAACCATATATTAAATTATAATATAATATATATACATATAACAAATTTAACAATATTTAACATATATACTTTTAATTATAATATATCTTGTAATATTGTTTAAAATTAATCTATCATTATTAATAACCCGCTCTTTGCGTTGATCATTCGATGGAAGGTGAATTCTTGTGTTTCCCTTTGATTTTAAAATGCGTCTATTGCTTTTAGTTCCTGAGTGAGAATCAGCCTTTTTGTTCATGTTTGAGCGCATCCTTGTTCCATTTGGTATCCTGTTTGACGTTCTATGTTTGTAACCAATGGACATCATGGCAGCCATGATGTGGCAACAATTTACTTAACTGTTGAAGAACAGGTGCAGTACTGTCTCGGTTTTACCTCTTCGCCAGAAAAGAGGGTAACCGAATGTTTTGCACCGCTCTGGGCAGTGACACTCCAGCACTTTTGTTCGGGAACCAGAGTATTTTTTTTAATCATTAGTTTTTCCCTTTGCATGGTGCTTAGAGACGGAAGGTACTTTTTCGCGCTCCGTCTTGAAGCATCATTTACCTAAATTCATAATCGATTTAAGCCCAAATTCTTAGGAAATTATTTTACAAATGGTGTATTTTACCATTTCCGTTTCTTTTCCCTCTTCTATATGAATGGAGTCCAATTCTTCACAGATGGCAATATTGCCTAACTCCTAGTTGTCTGTGAGCTTGTACAGATGTTGCAAATAATTTCGTAAGAGCCAATTTTCTCCCACTCTAAATCGAGCTCTTCTAATTCTTAGGAGCTAACGCCTAACAATCTCGTAGCTGCCCAAGATCCTTTCGTCTTCGGCGTATGCTCTTGGCTTGACAAAGCGGTGTTTTAAGAGCGCATGAAAGGACTCGGATCTATTGGTTGACAGCAAATACTTCCCGTTGTACCGCTCAAGTGACCATATTCCCATTGAATTCAAGTCTGGATGAATATGTTTCTCGAAATACGTTGCAAATTCCAAAAGACCATACATAAATATATTATATCACTGTTGTATATATAGTTAACATATAATTTATATATTGTATGTAGCTATTATAATATATTAAATTATAATATATTTAATACATGATTTAATTATATATATTATATAAACATGTTCTTTTATATATCATTATTAACATGTCTCCAATAAGTTTACAAATAGGTACAAATATACTTACAGTGTTCATACAATTCCGCTGAAATGATCGAGAAACAGCGCAGTATTCTATGTATGATTTTTGGTGAAGCAACTCATAAAAGTGGCTACGATATTTTGCTAATTCCAATCTGCTGGAAATTCCAAGGCTTCGCAATTTCATTTCTTGATCTTTCCACGCATAAATATGACAACGCGCCCGGGGTATATTGGGGAAAATCTACAAATTATGGGAAAAAGCCATTAACATCTTCACTTAAAACAGAAACCAATAAACGTACCTTTTCAATGGAATTTACGATGGCTGCCTCTTGATCAGTGCATATCAAAAGCTTCTTGGATGAAGCAATTTTGGGGATTTCTTTTTTGACCATATTCCAAAAATATTCATGCGAACTCTGCAGTGTTCTCAGGTGGATGAGACAGGCCAAACCTATGGTAGGCATTGGCGAATCTTCGGTTTCCATAAACTCCGTAAAACGGAATGTGATCCAACTCACTTAGTAATTGCCAAGATTAAATGTTGTATCATACTCCATAATCATTTCTGGCAAATTGTCCCGATCCAAAAGATTCCTGAATTCATTTGCCATTACTGCAAATCACATTGAAATAAGACTTGTTAAGACACTTCGACCGATGCCGTATTAAATGATTTGCAATGATTATCATTATTCTAGCCTATTACATATATATATTAATATATAAAAATGTAAATAGTTACACCTATTACCATATATGCCCATTATCTAAGGGTGTCCCTAAAATGCGCGGATTTTTGTGCGCGCCTGCACCACTAAACTGCGCGACATAAAACACCCGCGCGCCAACCCTAAAGTGCGCGCCCTACATGAGCGACGGCCCTAAAGTGCGCGCCTTACATGCGCGCCTATTAAATAACAAAAGGCGCACTAGAACCCGAAATTTTTTTCTTCATTCTTCCTTCAAATAAACATGCCACTTGCCGTATGCAATTTTTCGAAAAAAACTTTCATGATTTAGAATTTCAAATGTTTTCAAAGTCTGTATTGAAAAGTCTTGGATTTGCAATTGACACACTATTTGAATACAATAAGCATGAATGAACATGAAAAACAGTAATAGCAGCATGCCATTACTACAAACGACATTTCTAAGTCTTGGTTTTGCAATTGCAATTAATTTTGCAATTAACCATTTCTTCTTTTTATATTTTGTAGAACACTTTTTTTAGTTCAAGATTTACCACCCCAATTTTGCAACAAGTTAAAAACAACCAGATGGTCGATTTCCACGTGAAGTTCAAGTCCATTTCTTCTTTTTAGATTTTGTAGGAAAAAAAAATTTCCTTTTTTTCCTTCTAACACTTTTTTTAGTTCAAGGTTTACCACCCCAATTTTGTAACAAGTTCAAAACAACTAGATGGTCGATTTCCACGTGAAGTTCAAGTTTTTTTCCTACGGGTTCTTTTCTTTTTTCAGTTGAAGGGTGAAAGAAGAAGGAGCAGGACATGCCCGACAAAACTAGTGCAAATTCATCAGTTGATGATGAAAATGACAATACTGGAGTGAATTCTACCAAAAACTGGCCCCTAGAAAAGTTTTTTATACAAATTGAAGAATGAGAAGATGAAAAAACAGACGAGGTCAAAATGAAATGTCAAGGAGGGGTGCTTTACTTGAATGAAGCAAAATCAGAAGGGAAAAAAATGGTACACTACTTTTTTTATCTTGTTAACCGGGCTGTTAAATTAAAGAACCTTGCTTATTAATTATAGCTTTATTGATTGGTGTTTTTTAAACCATTCTTTAGTTACGTATTGCTACGCAGAAACGAAATGAAAAATTGAATTCACTGCTGTTTTACCTAGAAAATGAAATTTTTTGATTTTATTGTCGATTACGATAGACAAATCACACCTTTTTTTTACAGTTAAGAGGAAAATACAAGTTTCACTACAGAATTCCAACCTTATGTTTTAAAACACTAACACAGGTCTTTTTCTATAACTTCTTTTATTCAGATTATAGAAACGATGGTTACCATTGGCGACAACAAGGAGGAAAAAACTACGAAATTGAAGAAGTGGTCTGGGGCAAGAAAATCCCCTTCTACAGTCGGATTGGTGATCATCAACTGTCATCAGAATTCAAGCGGGAAGTTTATTGGGACCCCCGCTACCCCTTGCGATTTATGATTCATTATCTTGGCAACGCCGACATTCAAGTCGACCTGCCTCACGGAAATGCAAAAGGGAAAAAGAGAAAGATGAATTTTTTTACTACGAGGAAGTCATCTCGGGATGAAATGAAAGTACGACCTGGTTTGCCTTCAAATGTCTACAAGGAACTTGTTTGCGAAGCTCCGGAAGAAGCTTTTCTTCATGCCGTGTCCGCTCCTCGTAACCAGAAACAAGTGGAAAATTTCCAGGCCAATGAACGCCACAAGTTGCGCATCAGCCGAAATGCATATTACAATTTGCTTATCAATGCTAACCAGGATAAGAGTATCAAGAAAGTCGAAATTTATCCCGATTTCTTGTGCATCATATACCTCGACCAGCTGGCCAAGAAAATTGCAGGGCTGATTAACCACACGGATCTTTCGTCAGCATTCGGTTTGCAATATGATACTACATTTAAGCTAGCGGATGCCTATGTTTCGGTTTTGATTGCTCGGTTTACCGAGTTTGAAGAGGCCCCTGTAGTGCCCTTTGTCTTCATGATCCACGACAGAAAGACGACTGAAACACATGATACGTTTTTCAGAAAGTGTGCCGATTATTTTCCTTAGTTGGTAAGATCTTTTTTATGTATATGCATATGATTAACCTTAAGTATATTTCGAATTTGGTCTCAACATTAGGTGAAAGCCGATAATGCCTACATAATGACTGATGGTGAGGAGGCGTTCTCATTCGCGATAGAAAAATATTTTCCAAAGATGAAGAGGTACCGGGACTGGGGACATAACCTCAAAAATGCCAAGCGTGAACTAAAGAAGCTACAGATTACGAAGATGGATCAAGTGGACAGCTACATCGATGACTTAAAGTGGTTGTTCGTGGCTACCTCAGAGACTGAATATTTGATGAGATACAAAGAGATACTGAGTAATGCTACGCGCTGGAATGGTGTAAGTTTTTCTTTTAACATATAACTTAAACGATTACTGAAAGGACGTACCCAGCCCCCCACCCTTATTATCCCATCTCTACCATGTTAAATTTCGGATCGTACCCTCCTCGGTACGCATCCGGTTTGCTGGAAAATTTTTTAAAAAACTTGTATTTAGGCTTAAATTTGAAACAATTATAAAATATTTGTTAAACTTTACAGCAATTTAAGGCATACTACAGAAAGGAAATCCACTTGGCTATTCAATGCATCGGAGCCTGGATGTTGAGCTAAAGTTGTCTGAAAACAGGCGACACCAATGCCTCGGAATCCTATAATGCAGTCCTAAAGCGTTTGCAAAAATGGAAAGAAAGACCGGTCGATGTCCTCGCCCGGGCTTTTTCATTACTGAGACAATATCACGACATCGAAATCCTTAGAGGACGATATGGATTGGGTGATCTGACGTTAAAATCTCACTTGAAACAGGTACGCTCTGAACGCTTCTTAGCACTTCACTTTCTTTTTATTTTATATGTTATGAATTAATGACGTTGAAAATTTATCATGCGCTCTAGTTGTACGACACCAACAAAGACATGCCGGTTTTTGAGAAGACTATCCAGCCAGATAAAATAGTTCTAGATGTGAGAGAGTGCTAAGCAAAAATGAAAGCGGAAGTATGTATTCGGTCCAGCCTATTTTTAACGCAGGGAATACGTTAAGTTCTTCAATATTTACAAGTCAATTTTTAGTATTACAGAATTATTCAAAGGCTAGAATTGCAACCGACAGTACCAATGAAGGTACTCACGAGGATAATGTCACGGTTTACAACGTCGCTACCCAATTAAACAAAAACGACCTGATAAAACAAATCGGGCCAGGCGAATATGTGGTGAAAAGAACGAAGTACTCCGAGAGTAGGATTGTGAACCTGATTCCAAAGAACTTTTCTTTGACTAAGTGTACCTGCCATGCATCTGCTACGTGTGCACACGTCGTGGCTGTCCAGATGCACCTTGGATGCTTCGACCACGAAACGAAAAAGCCCAAGAATTCTACTCTTGCTTTAAAGAGAGCAAGAAAACCTGCAGACAAGACGTCTGGCAGAAAGCGTCCACGGAAGAAAGATGTGGATCCACCATCACTTTCAAATAAGTTAACTCCCAAGGTTAGCATTTATCAAATATTCTCCGGTATTTTTGAATATAAATGTGCGTTGTAGGAGGGTTCTTTGTCGGAAATCGCAGAGAAGTTGGCTCAATTTGACATCGGACATTGGACCTTTTCGACCTGTTCACACAATTTTTTTCCATTAATGTTTGCCTTCAAACCTTAATAATTAGCAATTGAAACAATTACATTGTAAAGCGTATTTTTTTTTTCATAGGAAAATTCCACATTGATAGACCAAGACAAAACAAATCCAGAGGCCAAATCAACTCCTTCACTTAACCATCAAACTAGTCCTTCCAGTATCGACTTGACTATAAATGTAAGCCGAAAAAAACAAAATTTTTATCAATTACAAATGTCACACATAAGCATATTCTACTGAATTTTATTCATAGTTAAATTCTACATTGAAAGAAAAAGAAAAGAAAAATGCAGCTGCCCAAACAACTCCAAGTGACCATCAAATTAGTCCTTCCAGTATCGACTTGACTATGATTGTTAGCCTAAAATCCTAATATGTTATAAAATAGAGATGTTTAATTGTATTCGAGATTTTTTTACTCTTCATTTATAGGAAGATTCCAATTGGAAAGGTCCCGATCATTTAAACGAAGCGGTCCCATCCTTGCACGATGCAATTTACCATTCACGTGCTGGTCCTAAGGACATATTATTAGCCCGCATGGTAAGCCTTATAAATCCATTTATAATTTAAATGAAATTAACTGTTTTTTCATGTCTTTTTCATGTCTTAAATTGCTTAGACTGAATCATTCGATGAAGAAGGGGTCAGGGACGGATACGACAATTGCAATAAAGAAGAAGTTGTTGTAGAAGATGTTGGTTGGGATTGTAGCGCGGATACGTTGTTATTTAAAACATCTACTTACTCACGGGATAACAGTACGAGACACGTAAGGACAAATTAATTAGGATTTTTGTTCCGTTTCCCATTAACTACCTTATTTAATTAGTTATGTTTTAATTGAATGCATTTCTTGACAAGTTGAAAGAAACCTATTCATTTCTCTGTGCAATGTAGGAGGGTTCTTTGCCTGGTCCAGAAATCAATACAAAAGCCGCTCAAATTTACATTCCTCTTCGACGTGATAACCACAAAAAAAGTTCTTTCATCGACTTGACTACGAAGGTTAGCCAATACCACTCTTATTTCTATTTTATCAGTACATATTTTTCTTTCATTATTTATAGAAGAAACCTGAATTTCCACTGGTCGTGTTGTCTCGATATCAGCATAATCAAGTCACTAACGAGGACATTCGGTTGAACGATTGTCACATGAAGGCAGCTCAAGTTCTCATCAAGAAGATTTCACCAGAGGTTGGAGGTCTAATGGACACTGTCCATGGTTCAAATCTTGGCTTCCCAAAAGTAAAGGAGAAGAAATGGATCCAGATTCTTAACGATGGAATGAACCACTGGGTTACGGCTTACAAGGCACCTAGCGAAGATTTTGTGAAAATTTACGACAGCTTAGAGCACGAGGACAACCTGCACGTCATCGCCTGCATCTCTGCTTTGCTGCGACACGAAGGAGACAGCATTTCATATGCCTATATGAAATGCCAGATACAGAATTTTTGAGTCAACTGTGGCGTTTTTGCCATCGTCTTTGCGGTGTCCTTAATTACCGGTGGTGATCCTACCAATGACAATTTTGCTAGCGACACGGATTTACGGCAACACCTGAAGAAGTGCCTCAGCGATGGCAAAATGTCACCGTTTCCAAAAACTACCGAAGAAGTTAAGATGAAGAGATCATCGAAGGTTAAATCGACGAAGATTTTCTTCCACTGTCGTTTGGTCAAATATGACCCACTGAACGACAATCCGGATTGGCCATCCAATAAAAAGAAAGAAAAGCGGCTGAAAAACCTCGACCCAGATGCTAGTAAAAAGGCAAAATCCGAATCGAAATGGAACTACATTCAATGCAGCAATACTGCTTGCAAACAATGGTACCATTGGGGCTGCGAGGAAGTGTCAGATGAAGACTAATCTGATAAAAAGAAGAAATGGTTCTGTCAGAAATGTCGTTTGTAGTAATGGCATGCTGCTATTACAGTTTTTCATGTTCATTGATGCTTATTGTATTCAAATAGTGTGTCAATTGCAAATCCAAGACTTAGAAATGTCATTTGTAGTAATGGCATGCTGCTATTACTGTTTTTCATGTTCATTCGTGCTTATTGTATTCAAATAGTGTGTCAATTGCAAATCCAAGACTTTTCAATACAGAGTTTTAAAACATTTGAAATTTTAAATCACGAAAAGTTTTTTTGAAATATTGCATGCGACAAGTGGCATGTTTATTTGAAGGAAGAATGAAGAAAAACCTTTCGGGTTCTAGTGCGCCTTTCGTTATTTAATAGGCGTGCATGTAAGGCGCGCTCTTTAGGGCCGTCGCGCATGTAGGGCACGCACTTTAGGGTCGGCGCGCACACGGGCGCGCATTTTTGGGTCGGCGCGTGGGTGTTTTATTTAAGCAGTTTAGTGGTGCAGGCGCGCACAAAAATCCTCGCATTTTAGTGGCGCGCTCGCCCATTTTAGGGACACCCCATTATCTAAAATACATATATATGTACACACATATAATATATAAGGCATATATAGATCATGTATTATATATAACATATATATACAATCGATATATGTATATATCGTAAATAAAAACATATACATGTATTGTATATAATATATATACAAATAGATATGTGTATATTTATGCATATCAAACTGAATAGACTCACGATAAATATATAACTCACCCAAGTCCATACAAGCCATGTTGACAGAAGGAAGATACTCAAGTTTCCGAAGAAAATTTGTATCGATGCCAACTTCGTATGCGTTAAACTGGGCGTCGTGGCTTATACGGTTTTTTCTCTTGCTAATATTTGCTCATTTCTGACTTGTTATAGGTCTCGAGACGCATCCATTGCTTTAATTTTTATGTGGCTTCCCGCAGACTCAATTAAGTCGCCGTGAACTTGCGCTGGAGGATCTTTCGGACGTTCTTTTGCGGTTATTGGGACTGACGCTGCCGTTCGGTAGAATAACTTCTCTGTCTTCTCCAGCTTCCTGGCATTCCCATGCGAGTTTTTCGGATTGATAACAGAATCATAGCCTGCGTAGATAAGGAGAATTTGGGTGGGATAATCCGGATGCTTGTACGCATGCTTTGAAAATCTGTTGAAAAAGCCAGTTGGGTTTCTCCCTGCTCAATTTACAATTTGAAATAATATTTGAAAATTTTAACACCATCCACGCAAATGGTTTTTTCCCCAGATTCCTGGCGCCATGAGTAATCATCCATTCTCCAGTCATTTCGACGACGTTCATCAATAACCCCAAATAATCTTTAACTATTTTGATTAGGTACAGAAATATTATTGCTTTGCCATGATAATGTTAGCAGTAGTGGAGAAGAAGAAGATGTAGAAAAGTTAACGAGATGTTCAAAAAGTGCCAAGCCATATGTTTTCAAGGTAACGAAGTCACATCTAGAGGATAGACAATTTAGAGATTGGCTAATTGAAAATCCAAAAATAAAATCACAATCCTTTTGTCACCCTTGCCACAAAGCTTCAAAGCAAGCAACAAAAGAGGCCTTCTCAAACATTGCTCAACAGCCAGTCACAAGAATCAAGTGGAATTCCTCAAGACGTAGCTAAGCTTCTGGACAATCAAAATTCAACAAGATCACTAGAGTTGGCCTTAGTTGTCTCTGTTGTTAAAGAAAACTTGCCAATCCGCTTTATGGACACCCTGACTAAAGTATTGAAAAGCCATGTGAAAGATTCAAAAGCCGTGAAAAGTATTGCCACTGGATTAATAAAAAATTTATTTGTGCCGTTTGAGGAATCCAAATTAGCAGACGTGCTGAGAAATACGTTCTTTTCCATTATAGGGTGGTTCGAGGTTGCCATCTTGGCACGGTATTTCTGGACCCTTAGTGCAGCCACAACTGGAAAGCATTGGCTTTTTAGGTTTTTTGGTGGCAAGTGTGATGTAGTTTAAGTTTCTTTAAGTGTGTTATTTTTGAAAATGCCAGAATTTTCAAGTTTTTCAAAGAACTTGGATAGTGAAGCAAAGTGTAGGTTATTGGAACAGTTATCCCTATTAAAAATTGACGATCCTAATTGGATTGACAACGATCTGTGGAAGAAAAACCGTGACGTTCTCATAGTAATTCCACCAGTAATTTGGCCAAAACTATAGACTATTTTCAGAATGGGAGAAGTCTAATAAGTGGAGAGAAACTGTATGTTGAAAAAGACGTAATATCAGCCATGGAGTAGAGTCTAGAAAACAAATGGTTTAGAGACTTTTCTGCATTGCAGCTTACAAGCAACACAGTCGTCATTAAAGCAAAAGTGTGTAACCATGAAATGCTTATGTTTTTCATTTCAATCGACTGTTACATTTTTCTTTTCTTAGGTTACAGCATCTCAAACACTGAGTGTTACATATTATCCTTCGTCGCTTGTGCTAAAGATGGCATGGTACAGTTTGCCAGTTGTACATGTACTGAAGGGTAAAATTCCACCTATTGTTCATCTTTCTATAGATTAGAAGTATTAAATAGTACTATGTAAAATATGATATAGTGTAGGTGAAATGTGTACGCATGTAGCCACACTTTTGCATACATTTATTTCGGCCCATGAAGTGAATACGGATAAACAGTGCAACAAAAGTTGCACTGAGCAAAAATGTGGTTGGATTGAAAACACTTCTAAGCCGGTAGAGTAATGAAAAAATGTTAAAAATATGTTTGCCTACTCATTTTAATAACTGTAAAATACAGGGAAAAACTAGCAATTGGAATTTTGACAGCTTTCCTTTATTTCATATACCTAGAAGAGCCAATGCTTTTCAGTTGTGGCTGCACAACGGGTCCAGAAATACCGTGCCAAGATGGCAACCTCAAACCACCCTATAGTAGATGAAAGTACGGATAGAACGATTACTAAATATATGGCGATTTTGGTGAGGTAAGCACAATGTACAACAAATTACTCTGTGGGTTTTATAATAACGAATTATTGATTTTCAAGATATTTTTGTGCAGAGCGAAAAAGGCCTGTTAAAGAATTTTATTCATTGCCAGTAATCAAAGACCCCACAGCTGTTGGCATAAAATCCACGGTGTTGCAAGAGTCTCAGAAAAATAGGATTTCAGTATTGAAGATAGTTGGATTCGGATCAGATAATGCAAGCGTTATGACTGGACGCAACAAGTGGTTAGCTACTCTGCTAAAATAAGAAATACCCTGGCTCGTAGTATTTGGCTGTATATGCCATTCGTTCGCATTGTGCGCTGAAGCTGTCGTTAGACTCGAACATAATGCATTTCACAAATGACGTTTACAGTTTTATTGGAAATAGTTCCAAGAGGAAGCAAGAATTTCTGGAATGTCAACAGTATATTGATGTAGCAAACCACATGATACTGTATCCAGGCAGGACACGTTGGCTAGTAATGGAATATGATTGCAAGCAACTTGTCGAGAAATGGAAGGCAGTCACTCTATATTTTCAATCGTACCTAGCTGACAAGGACAAGACCACGAAAACTATTTATCAAGCACTCAATAACAATCCATTTCATGTTCAACTTCATTACAACTTTCTTGCTTACATCCTAATAGTTATGAATTATTTGAATCTAGAATTTCAAAGTGAAGAAGTTCGTATACACAAGTACCTGGATGTGGTAGAGTTTGGTCTAAAAATGAAAATGAATAACTTCATAACAACGAGAGTTTTGAAAGAAAAAAACTGCTTCGAAATAAGCTTGGAAAATTCCCAAAATTTGAAACCGTTGAACCTAATTTACTTTGGAACAAATGTCCAACAACTTATTGAAAACGCGTCAGAGAGTGAACACACGCTTGTTGAAATTTTTCAAATCAGAACGCTTGGTTGTTATCAAGAATTTCTCAAGCAAATACGCTCTAGAATCAACTATCAAGATCCTTTGCTTCAACAGCTTAAATATGTGTCTCCTGCAGTTGCTATTTCAGGGAAGGTTTCGTCAATTGTAGGATTATACAACAACTTCAAAGAAATATTACAGTCACACATGGACATTGAGGCTCTGGATGCTCAATGGAGAGCAATTCCTTTTATCCCAAACATCGAGACGGATGTTTTAGCATACGCCGGGAAAATTAATGCGTTTCGCAAAAAGGCAAAAAAATCCCCATTGAAACCTCTAGAATGTGCTCATTGACTGACAGTGAACAGAATGCCAGTTCAACAGATGGGGAGCCCGACCAAATGCTAATGCTGTACCTGTTCAGTGCATTCAAAAAGTTGACCCGAATATATTTTGGAATTTTATTTCTGAACAGCATAGCTCAATAGTTGAAAATTTTGATTTAATGGTTTCTTTTATGAATTTTATGTATTCTGCATATTCCTATTTCTCCTTTTTTTTTTGTTTCGAGATGTTCTGCAGTAGTCTATCTGGGGTGGTAAAACTAGTAAATCCGTACAAATCGAAGAGGGGGAAATGTATGTAAATAAACAGTACCTTAAACTTCTGTACCAATCCAGTTTAAATCTTACTATATGTGAAACAGTGTTCCAATTATCTCACTCAGTCGAACTGCGTATGGGTTTATATGTAAAACTACCTGATATCCGTTGATGGATTTATTCTGGGGGTTCATTTTACCTTTCCCATCCCTTTATCATAATGCCTAATTAGCACATTGAATCAAAAGATGTAATGCAATCCTATTGTTAGACTTAAAGCCTGACGTGCCAGAGCCTTTTGAAGAATGGGACGACGGGTATTAAAAACAAGACACGTGACAATGGACTAATTTCGGAAGGTCATTTTTTCCCTGACCACTGTTGAAGCCGCTGAGGCCCTTTTGCATCAGAAATATTCAAATTGTATTTGAATGAACGCGTCCATCGACAAAACAATTTTACATCTTGGCTTAACATGATACTTGTGAATAGAGGAACTACAAAACTCATGTAAGAGGCTTTCAGAGGACAAAAGAACGTAAAAACTTACTTTTTTGGTACGTAGATACAAGGCTGTAGAGGAACTACACAACTAACTTTCATTAAACTTTGATACAGGGATATGGAAGAACGATATAACTGACAGCTGACTGAGTTAAGTACATTTTTCTTGGTTGGCTGCGTATTGCCCCCTCCCGTTTGGTCATTCAAAGAAGGTTGGAATAAATTGCTTTTGTTTCGAGACGTTTCAATAAATAACATTACAATTCAACCAACTTGCAGTTGTAAATTTAGTCCGTGTTGCAATCTTCGTCGATCCCATTTGGTTTCTTCTTATAACTTTTTCTGAGGCGCAGACAAATCTAGTGCGGGTCACTTATTCCAAATCAGAGTCACTAACTATAGGAAATAACTTCCGGATGCCATCTGCAGATAACATAAAAATATTAGATAACAAATAGTACGTTACAATTACAAAAAAGTATTTCTAATGGATTCACCATGAACAGCATCCACAATAAGAGACCCTTGTAGTTTGTCTTTTTTCTTGTCCATTTTTTGCACCCCCACTAGTGTAAGGCGGCCTGACATTCTGGAGTTCTTATCCTATCACTAGATCTTCTAATCACATCTTTGACGCACTCACCCCCGCATCTTTTACAATTTCAACCTACAAATAAATAAGAGAGATTTAATTAGTACAACCAGATACAGTATTATCATTATGTACTTGACAAAATCATAAAATCTTACCAATGACAAGTGAATTGTGGTGTCTGACTTCATTCCGGCATTAAAATTAAGGAACTCGTCAAAATTTTAAAAAAGCAAACACTCCAAAGAAATTGGAATTTCCGAGTCGGGAGTTAGCAATCCATTGCGGACCAATTTAGCCTCGATGTTAGATAGTCTTTTGTCAATCAATTTCAACATTTCCGTAATCCTTTTGAGTTCTCTCATTAACACGAGATGTTCTTATGGTGGAGTTAATTTAGTTTTGTGTGTCTAAAACACATATAAATTATGAACACGCTAACTAAACTTACAACCGAAGACGGAAAAGTGATCAAAGGTGTGTTGGAAGACGATTCTGATTCTGCGAAAGTTGCGGATGACAAAGACCTATCTATTGGTTGGCTGAAGATTTGTAAACTTTTAGATATACATGGCTCTTCTTGATTCGATATACTTTCCATGAGAAGCGAGGAGTAATAACCGGGTGTTTCTTGTGAGAGCTGCGAGCTCACCGTTGCTGCCGATATCGTGATGTTGGGGTAATTGTCTTTCTGAGAATTTGGAACTGCAATGGAGCAAGTAATATTAATAAAACTACGCTATTGTTTAAGTGACATGGACTAGTTAAAACTAGAAATAAGTAAAGGTGACTAGAAAAAGTGAATAGAATAGCGGTGATTTTTTACAATGCATCATGCAGATCAACATAGAAATCTAAGTGAAGCACAGTGAGGTGAAACGATTGGTTTAACTAGAGCCGGGCATTTTCAAGCGCAAATCGCTAATTTGCTCGGTGCACAAGATCAACCGTTCAAAGGTGGCAAAAATATTTTTTTTAAAGAAGAAAATGTCAAAAGGAAAAGGTCTAAGAGCTTAAAGAAGAAAACAACACTGCAGCAAGATAACGCAATAATGTGTTTTGTCGCTGTTAACCCTATTCTTGAGGCTAGCGTTATTACAGATTAGGGTAACTTAATTTTTTTATTTGATTCACAAATAAAAACATTTGTTTCACAAATAAAAAAATTAAGCATTTTTTGTGCTTAAAGTGCAACAAAGAAGAAGTTTTTGCCCATGCACAGACCAAAGGCAAAATCTAACTGAAAAAGACGCTTATCGTAAAAAATTAGCGCTTTCTATAAAGGCTTTGACTATGCGTTGAAGATAACGGCTGGTGGACAAAATATTAAACATCTTTCGTTTGTCAGTTAGTTTAAGTTAAATAAAACATTTTTTAAAATTTGTTTTATTCTTTCTAATATTTATATTTTTAATACTATAATATTATCCCTCTTCTAAAATCGTCTGTAACCAATAAATTTTCATGTTGCGAGAAATTATATAAAACGGAAAATTTGAGAAAAAAGTCGGGGTAGGGGAAAGGGAAAGTTCAAATTCTCCGTGTTCCATATTTTGGAAAAAAACATTCAAATCATGGCAACCGTCTCGCTTTGCAGTCAAAACAAACAAAAAACTTTTAATTTTTCGCAATTAAAACAATGTCAGCTAGCCGGCATATGGTATTTTATTTAATAAAAATCAATTAATTAATTTTATTTATTTAAAACTAGCAAGACAAGTTTTCGCCCGACCCCCTTCTGGCCGGCTTGGGCAGCGCGTCAGTTCCGTAAAACTCGAAACTTTGTACGCGTTTTACGGACACTCCCGCTCATTTGCACACCCTAAACCCTATATTAAAAATGATCAGCGTAAAAAGATCTACAACCTTGTATCAATTATTTTTGGATTAGAAAAAACTTGTCTTGCTAGGTAAGAGCCCAATATTTGAACGTATAGCAAATGTAATAACCAAATGTTACGTGCCAGATTGATGCTGGCTATTCAGATTTACATCACCGGCGATCAGGAAACAATTCGACAACTGAGGCAAGGACTCGTTCATCGTTCACTTTTGATGTTGGTGCTCTTGCTACGTTCGATATCACCAGCCGTGCGTCGCCGCTACCCAAATCTTGAGAGTCTCGTCCTAGATGGTAAGTCATTGATACGTGTGTGGTATACGTAATTTTTTTAAATGTTTCTAATGGCCAAAGGTGTTATGACTCGAAAAGAGAAGCAGTCTTTCGAATCGATTGTTCCAGTTGTCAATTTGTTTTGGGTACCTGCTACTTGGTTTGCGACAGCACTCCAGGACGCTTTCAGCGATGGAATGCTGACCAACGAATACGGCACAAAACTCATCATGGAGGTTTGTAACATATCCTGTCTTAATGGGAATTGAATGTTGTAAGACATTTAATACTGTAGACCTATACGTTCTGACATTAGACGTTTTTTCGTGTTAATATTTACTCATAATCGTGAAATCTAATGGATTTGATTTTTCATTAAAACAAAAGGAATTTTTAGAATTTCGTGCCAACTGCGGTGCCCTTTGGAGCTACAACTGGGTTAGCATTCCAATAATCTACACTCAAGTAATTCAAACTAGTTTACGAAGCATTGTCAATTATAATTTCCCGCTTATTTAAAATTGATACACATGAATAATATTGATAAAGGTGTGCACGTTATCCACGTATTCCTATTTCATTGCCTGTCTCGTGGCCCGTCAATATACGGGTCCTAGTCATCAATCGCTCCAGGACATCGACATTGTCCTGCCTATCGGTACAGTCATGGAACTCGTTTGCTACGTCGGACTGCTCAAAGTGGCCGAACAGATCAAAAATCCTTTCGGTGATTCCGACGAAGATTTTGACCTCAACTTTCTCATCACCCGACATCTTCGAGTTGTTTATTTATTTTGTTCTTTCTTTAATTTCCACCATTCTTTCATTTTCGTTAAATGATGAATTCTAGACAGTTCATCTAGGACTGGATGACTTGGACGTGAATTGCCCGCCTTTGACGGACGCTAGTTCAGGAAAAGCGGCTTCCAATGGAGCGGGTGATAGTTTACAGCTGATGCCGGGCCAGTTGCTGCAGAATGAACGACACACGTCGGAACTTATCAAGTACTGATAATGCTGCTAGACTACACAAGGGCCATAAATGAGATCTACCCTCATAGACGCACAAAAATTCTACAGACATTGGCTTGAACAGTTTGCAGCCAAATCAATTTCAGTCTATTACAAAGTTAACTAAAAAAAGCTGTAGCAACCAATTCAAATTGATTCAAATTGATCTAATATGTACAATTTCTACACAGAGATTTACACACACAAAAAAACGCGTGCAGAAAAGGAAAGTGTCGATTATGACGATTTGCTGTTCAGAAACTTGCTGTTGTACCAAGCGATCTCATTGCCCCGTGGGCCTGACAAACCGAGCAGCTTGAACGTGCCACTGTACCAAGGATTAAGCTTCGAATCAAAAAGGAACATGCCCTCTTCCTCCAGTTAGCGGATGATGCGGACACGATCACGCATCTGCTCTGGAGAATCCTTGATAGGCAAATGAATCTCTACGGCCAGCTGACGAATTTTGTCCAGCATTCCCGATTTGATTATCTGAGGAATGACTGCCCACTCATCTAACTCGATGTCAATCTTTAGGTAGTCGATGATCTGTTCACCATGTCGCTTCTTCAGCATACTGTAGATGGAAGTGAGTGAGCGGAGTTGCCTTCCTTTTTTGTTGGTCGTGTCTTGGCTATGGAGACCGAGTTTGAAGAAATGAATGGCTGGACTGCGGTCGTGATCTTCCGCTTTCATTGACGGGTCAAAAGCGTAGACTTCACAGCCATAGCGTTCCATGGTGTCGTCGAAAGACCATTCATTATTGATACCGAAGGAGTAAACCAGACATTCACCAGGAGGAGGCGCCACTTGCACTGGATTGAGACAGATTGCTTTCTGGCCATCCAGCCCCGATGGTTTGCGTTTCATGTGTCCGCCGAAATCGTGTGCGAGACGACAGGACGTTCGATTGGGCCACAGGAAATAGCTCATCATGTCCTCCGCTGACATTTCTTCAGCACTAACAATTCGCCAATCAAAGACGGACGTCTGGCACGGTCGGCTGGCCGTCATCCCAACAGTTTGAATGCCGACATACTGCAAACAGAAGAATGTCGTTGCAAAAAAGAGCGAAACAAGCAAAACTAATGCACTTTTTCTGTTTTTTATGGCTTCGAACGCCATTGTGATGACGCTCACAAATGCACGTTCAAAATGACAACACACAACGGGATTCTATACTGGGAAGTCTGATGGAATGCTGCTGATGTGGTGACGCGTTCTCTTCGGTGTCAAACTACATACTTAACACAGCTGTTTTCATTTTCTTTTCCCCCTTATTTTTTAGTTGAGTTTCTAGTGCATGAAAGCTTATCGGTGTCACACCAGACGAGTGGTATATTCTATTTGCGTATCGCTATTTCTTTTGGTTTCGAGATGCACGACAACGACCACTTCCCCTCTTGCGTCTAGACGATTATTAGCATTCCCGTTCAGCGTAACAGCTCGCCATAATCAAACAGCCAGCAGTATAAAGCAAGTTTTAGGTCCATACGGCACACTTTAAAATCTATGCATTTATTTTTTAATATACGCGTTAGAATTAGCTTATTTCTACTTCAATTAGGCGATTAGCATACTTCAATGACTTCCAATGACCCCTTAACAACAAATCTATAATTAGTTGTTAAGTGCCATATGAATAATGTGACATAAAAAATAATGTTCATGGCTTTTGGCTCTATGATCAAGTTAATGAGTGTAAAAAAAAATAAACAGATGTTCTACATTATATTTCAGGAAACAATTAATTTTCCATGCAGTAATGCCAAAATGAATGAGTCTGCGCATCGTTTATTATCCGTCACACGGATGTAGGAGGAGTGGGATGCGCAGTGAAAACAAGATCATCTTTTAAATTCAAAATAAAATTTTTTCCCTCAATTTATAGTAATTTCAAATCATTTGAAAAATGTTTGTTAAAACATCAACTTTAATTAAAAACCAATTACAAAAGGATTTAACTCGAAAATATTTTTCAAACTTGAAGTTAACGAGGAATTTGAAGGGCCGCTACCAGCCGTCAATGTGCTTCAATAAATAAAGCCCAAACCGATATTCCCAATTAATCCAACAGAGTTTCGTAATCTTCCATGGTCATTATCAATCCCCGATTGATCTTGAATATTCTTCATCGAACTCAATCAAATCTCAAACTTCCCAAACTTTAAAAATGGGATATTTTCCCAAGTACTTTGCTTTCCTCCATTGGATGATGTATCTCCTAGATCTTCTCCGCATCATTACAAGGACAGAACCCAGAACGGAGTCTACCGACACCGAGGCTGTTGACGTGTCCGAGGAGAACACGGAACCAACGCCGGTGGTAACCCAGAACGTTGACGCATCCCAACAAACGGACGACGCGTTTGAAACCCAGATCCAAAAGGCCCGCGAAGAAGAACTGATGAGAGATTTCTGATTTAAAAGACCAACTTCAAACGGCGCACCGCGTTAGTCAAGGTATCAAGGTAGAACTCGAGGACGCGAAGGAGCGACTGATCAAAGAAACGCAAACCTTCAAGTGCGAAATGGAGTCTGTCAAGGTAGAACTCGAGGACGCGAAGGAGCGACTGATCAAAGTGTAAGTAAATCTAAAGTGAAGACCCGAGATGTTGGATGCGACACGGAGGACCTTCCTCAGCCCGTGAAGGCCAAAGGAATAGATGTTGGATGCTGCACGGACGATTTCCCTCAACTTGTGAAGCCTAAAAGTCGAGACGTTTCGTGCGACACTGATGATCTTCCATCACTTCCTGAGGCTGGAAAAAAAGACGTTGGATGTGGCATGACGTTGCACCCCTTGCCACTGCCAAAGAAATCCAAGGAGCGTCTGCCGATGAAGGGAAACAATCAGTCGATGAAAGTGAGAGACTTACAGAATTTCGGGAGGTTTCGTCTAGAAAGAAAAAGGCCAAACTTCAGGCTAAAGCAGCAGCTAAAAAGGAGGAACGTGCACCCGAAAAGGACAAGACTCCAGCGGAGTTGGTATCGATTTACGAAACTGTGATGGACGCTATTTCTCCATCACAATTTCCTCCGCTTTCCGGCAAAAGGCCCCCAGGTCAACCTGCCGCTGATGTCAGACCTGCACGACAACCTGCCGCTGATGTCAGACCTGCACGACAACCTGCCGCTGATGTCAGACCTGCACGAAAACCTGCCGCTGATGTCAGACCTGCACGACAACCTGCTGCTGATGTACAACCACCAGTTGTTTTCCAGTCAGCTGATTACAGATATAAACAAAAGCCGATCGAAGGTTACACAGTCAACCTGTCCGAAGGCCAAACATCGGTTCATCCGCCAGCTCGACCCCAAGCGAAGGCTGCGCCAACTGCTGCGCCAACTGTCGCTCCTGAGAAGGAGAAGGCTGCCACAGCTAAACCAGCTGCCACTTTCGCCATTGTTTCTGGAGAAATTCAACAATTGAAAACTGCGGATAACTTGGTACTCTTGGACATTCATTACAGAAACTACGGTCGTATTGTGGGACGAGGAGGTGAAAATGTCAGGCGCCTGGAGGAGACTCACGGAGTCATGATGACCTTAGTCCAAAACCAAAAGGCTCTCCAATTTTACAACTTGAAAATATCAGGAGGGAGTCCCGCAAAACGTCGAGCTGCCGCACAAGAAGTTATCGAAGGTCTGCCGGTGACGATCGAGTGTTCTAACGTCGACTTAAGACAACTCCGTCATCTAAAAATGCGGAGTTCCGAGACGGAATTCTTCGTCTCTGTCAGACGCCCGATGTCACGTGATGAGAAACTACAACTCTCAGGCCAAATAAACGACTGCCGAAAAGCTTTCGACCTTCTCGTTAACGGAAGAGATTCGCGGCCATCCCCCAAATAAATTCCACATATCTCACATTAATTACCCTCCACATGCAGTTAAAGTATGACTTTCAAAAACAAAACAAATGTGTTCATTTTTTTTTAACTACCCGTTTGAAGTGTACTCGTAAAGATACTAAAAAAATAGCCCGAAAAAAAAGTTAAGTTAAGTTATTCCGAAATACCGAAAAAAATGCTAAGATACAAGATATTATCTTAAAAAAACAGTAAAGATAAGATATTTCCGAATTTTTATGGTGGGATAAAGATAAGATAAGTTAAGATAAGATAAAAGTTATTTTTTAGCAAAAAAAAGAAAAACAACATTTGAGTCGATAAATTGTTGAATTTCTGTATTGTATTGCATGACAGTCTTACTTTTAGTTTACAGTTTTACACAGCATCACGTAAACCAACTTTAAGCCATGCGTTGCACTTGATAAGCATCAAGTTGATGAAGAGACCTGGTTTCATGGCGGCGCGTTTTGCTGATAAAATATCCGAAGCCACACTAAAAGCCCGTTCAACAGATCCTGGTGATGCTGCAACGCTAACAGCATCTCTTCCGATTTCGCTTAGTATTGGAAAACGACACTGATTAGATTTCCAATACTCGAGGGGCTTAGTGACGCAAAGGTCACTGTCGGGATCCACTGGATTCACTAGAACTTCCATAGCTACGATGGGTTTTTTTAAATAAATCCCAAACTCCTCCAATACTTTGGCCGGGCCACTCAGGGAACGAGATTTTGGTGGCTCAATTACTGTTGAATATAAACTCTGGCTTAACCTTCTCTTGCGAGTTGATGAAGGTTTTACTGCGTCTTGCTGAACTTCATCCCTAGCTTCATCCTGTTGATTCGGCGTAGAAACGCTGGCTGCTTGTCCTATGATATCCCCCTTTTAGGGCAAAAGTTACCATTGATTTTCATAACCTAAAGTTAAAGATACTTAATTTTAACTGAATTTGACACAAGATAAAAGATACCAAAAAGATACCAAAAATATCTTATCTTAACTTATCTTAACTTATCTTTTACAAAAGATAGGAGCCACTGGTCCAGTATCACCCCCAATGAGGGTCTATTTTTAATTCATTAAGAACTCTTAAACCGTAATCCGTAAAAACAATTTTATACCGGCTCTGTATAAGTAAATGAATTAACTAGCTTCTTTCACTATAATATTAATTTTTGACGAGTTATAGCGTGGGCAACACCAAAAAATGTGCTGTAAATAAAAATGAAAAGACAGCACTATTTTTTTGCTTCCTCTATAACTCGAGTATTTTTAAGAATTTCACGATGATTTCTTTGTCACACATAGAAATTGACATTGACAACTTCCCAGTATTTTTTTTTTTCATAGTTCATCATCACCAAGACCCGTAACTGCTACTGTCCTGTTTGGTACAGTATCCTGCACAAAAATCCGAACACCGATTTAATTTTTTAAAGCCACCTATTGGCGGGGTAAAGGGTTTTTTGTTTGTTTTTCTTTAAGAGGGAGGGTAGACGGGGTGATGGACACATAGGGCAGGGTTGGGTAAGTCTAGACATTTTTTTATGCCTTAAGGTATTACGCTTTGAGGCAAGTAACAGGTCGCACCACCCTGGGAAGTAAGAAACATACCTTAGTGGTATGTCTCAGAACCTCAGACCTGAAGGTCCCTCCTATAAAAAACACCCGGTGGGTTAAAAACCAGTAACTTTTAATTTTCACTCGAATATAACTGCTGTCCGCCGGACATTCTTGCTTGAAAGATAAAACAGATCTTGGCTTTTTTTAGGGAACCATTTTTAAAAACTGAAAAAGTTTTACGGTAAGAGTTATTTTTACGAGGACCGAGAAATTTTTTCGATTTTTCCCACTTATTTCACCCGGTGGAAAAAGTAACATTTTAAAATGAACATTCAGTAAATCCTCTTTTTTCAAGGAAAAATTTTTGAAGTAACAAAAAAATCCTACGGAAAAACGAAATAGATTTTAAGAACCATTCTTTCATATTACAAATTTAACAATACGCACTATCTGACCCTTCAATTTTTTTTCGATGTATTCCTTGGTTTAGTCGGAAAAATAAAATTAAAGTGACGTAGTGTCATAAGAAAGCAAAATGAAAAAGTTTGTGTTCCGATATTTGTGTAATACAGCATACCACTGATTTTTTTGTAATGTTGAATTTTTTTAATGATTGGCCTAAAACACCACAATAATCTTATTT
The DNA here is from genome assembly GCF_020631705.1 of Daphnia magna. NCBI lineage: Eukaryota > Metazoa > Arthropoda > Branchiopoda > Diplostraca > Daphniidae > Daphnia > Daphnia magna. The sequence goes on from NC_059183.1 coordinate 9,789,334, forward strand.
GCTCCAAAATAGTTGAATTAACTCTGAAAAAAATTTTTGCTGCCATAATTTTTTTGTATGACGAATGGAGCTCGTACAGTTGTGTTTAGAAAATGCGCCATACAAAAAGTACGCAAAGTGTATGTCTATTGTTTTAAGTTTTCCGTTAGCGATGTATGAAAAGTTCAAGGATATTTTTCTTCCTTTCAAGAATTCTTAATAAAAAAAATACTCCCCTATTTAAAAAAATTTAGACCAAGGCCATTATTAGTTAACCAAGGTTATTATATCGTTCAATGACACACTTGTTACATCATGTATGCCATGTTCCGTTCAGTTTGTTTGATTGATTTAAACCTTATATAGTATTTATTTTGTGAAAAAATTATTTCAAGCGTATTTAATTATACCCATATAGTTTATATAAGGTTAATGATTCAAAATTTAAAATAATAAAAAAATGCGGGTGAGAAAGAATTTAGGATTAGCAGGCTTTTAGTATGTAATTGTTATTGATCGACAGATTATCCACAAACCGTTGAACAACACCGATTTTATGGATAAAGGTAAATCAGCAAGAGCTTCAAAACACACAAAAACAAATTTGATAGGAAGGGGATATTCGATAGACAAAATTTAATAATACGCAAGAAGAAAAGAGAGAGCTGATTTCAAATTGGCGTTTTCTAGCTGCGAATGTTTTTTCCTGATCTTGATGAAAAAATTGTTTCTGATTTGGATAACACCGGGTGGTGTCAACTCGGATGTTTCAGAAAGAACCCGACCGAAAGTCGTCCCTCCCTTAAAATAAAAAATATAAATTTTTTTGCAAATTACAATGGATTCAATGACAAAAGATATAAAGAAAAGATATATATCCATAATTCTATACACCTCAAATTTCCGAAACATCAACGAAAGGCAGCCAGAAGTTTTGACGCCCTTTACCTTTTCTCTCGGGACATTATTAGGGAAAATGTGTACTAATAACTCGACAACTATCTGGAAATAATCGGAAGAGCCTGAAAGAGGAAAAAATAAAGAATAAAGAAGAAAAAAGTAATATTTTCTCTGTGGGAGGGAGGGGGCTAATAAGGGGCTAACAAACTAAATATACGCCCACCTTAGTATTCTCTATTCTTTTAGCTAGTCTGTTTTTGCTTCTTCACAAGCGCTGATCGATATTTCCGCACTGGATCAAAAATATTTTTTTTCACGTTTATACAACCAAAATTTTGCTGTTCATCTATTACAAATAACGAGTGTTGCGAGTGAGTTTTTAGAAGCGAATATTTAGTAAGGAAAGATGACAACCAGTTTAGTGCTATCTAATTTGTTTTATTTTCAAAAGATGCTCATAATCATGCTGAATTGCCCGATACAGTTTTGCAGCGATAACTTTGCTCTTATTTCTTAAATTCTAAAATTTTCAAAAAATTCTTTGCGACAAAATTCTTTATGTAATCATGCTTTTTCGAGGGCGGCAAAATGTGCCGTATTCGGCTACGTTAGAATTTGTCACATGTATGAAGTCTTTTACTGATGCGTTAATTAGATAACTAAAATCACTTCTTAATGATTTTAATTCTAATGATAATATCGCTAGTGCATTGAGTAGTGTTTCCACTGTTTTCGATTCTTCCAAAGCTGAACATTGCATTCGCAAAGTTTACGAAGACCATCCTCAGTTTATCACACCTCAGTCTCTTCCTCTGAGTGCTAGAATAGATAGCCAAATTACATCGCAAGGAGTTATCAAAACTATATCGAAATCCAATGTTGCTCAATATATTCCTATTTGGAAAAACCTTGAAATCACTCCTGTTGAATGAACCTCTTTTCTTGAGTATGATAATCGAAAGTTACCCCAGCTAGCACAAGTTATGCCCAAGTTACTACCTGGTTACGTTTTTTTCCCGGGTCATAACCAGTGGGAATTACTTGGGCGTGCCCTATTTATTCCATATTACCACCCACAAGACTCTCTGGTCACGACCAGAATAACACTCCCATAAAACGGACGTTGGCCGTAAAATAAATTATTATTTTTTTCTTTTTCTTTTATATAGCTTTATTAAATATGATTTATGGAATCGAAAATAAAATAATACCATCCATGGAAAATGTGATTGTTTAAAGCACTTGATTAAATGTATTACTATCATAAGGCAGTTACACGGGGACACCAAACTAATATGATGACAAGAACATATACGGTATCAAATCGTATTATTATAGTGTCTAGAATTGATAGACCCTGATTCAGTTGCAATCTCACATCAAATGTTTCTTAGAAGATCAGCATCGCTTTTCAACAAGTCATCATTAAGCGGTATCAGCACCTGCTCTTGAGCCCTTCCAATTTGCTCATTCCTGCCAATTTGTATATTGCCAGGGACCATTTGCTAGTGTTACGTAAGTAATTCATTGTTATATGAAGCTGGTTGTTTTTTTTGAAAAATATTTTAACCTTGTACTTTTCTTTTCCTACACAACAGCTTGACAGACTCATCAGCCGAGTATTCACGCTCATCGGGGCTTCAAAAAGCCAAACGTTAGCCAAAAGACTAAAACCTCTGCTCATCAAAAGTCCAGGGTATGCGGTTTTATTAATTTTATTATACACACTTATTATTAGATTGTTCATTTCGACAAGATATTTAATTTCAGGAAATTGTTTTCCTTTTCTTTTAGAACGAACCCGTTCGTTCCCAGGAAACGTACGGTTAACAAGCGACAATTGCGAAATCGCTTACAGCGAATGGTTGATAATGCTCTTCGAAATGTCATCAGTGTGACTGGTGAACGGTTAAATTCCGAATCGCATTCCAGCGCAGATGAAGAAACCGGTTTTGTAGCTGATGACGAAGCTGATGACAGCTCCGATGAAGAAGAGGAGTAGGAAGTCGGTGTAGCTAACGATACTAGACTTGACAGGAGTCCAGGAAATATCCGCATGGAAAATGTGTCGTTTACCGAAAGTGTTGTGTCAGAATGTGAAGAATACTACACAGACTCGAGTTACTTCTCACCAATCAATCTCACCTTCATCACCAAATCATCAATCATACGTATTATCATTTCGGCCTGGAGAAGGAGATTTTAAATCACCTGAAGACAGCCAAACATCCTCATACTTCCTTAAGAGTCCTAGTCAACGTGGACGGTCTACCACTGTTCAAAAGCAGTACCACTTCGTTTTGGCCAATTCTTGGGAAAGTAAGAGGAGAGCACTCCACCCTTCCCCATTGGAGTTTGGTGTGGGCCTAGCAAGCCAAAGTGCCCAAATAAGTTATTGCACCCATTCGTTGACGAGGCGAAAAAATTTGAAGAAGATGGTGTCGTCTACGGCGAGCAACACTATACAGTGAAAATATTGGGTTTCACATGTGATTCACCTGCCAGATCATTCATCACCGGGACCATGGGGCATATCGCGCGAAATGCATGCCCAAAATGCAAGACAATCCGGGGTGTATTACAAGAAACCCGGCAAGGTGCGTGGAAGAGAAACGTTTCTGGATATCTACGCTCCTCTACGGACCCACGAAAACTTTATCGACAGGATGTGTCCGGATTCCCACGCCATGGAGACAGTTGTGCTGGAGGAATTGGACCTCGACATGGTGTTGAATTTCCCGCTGGACTATATGCACCTCTGCTGTCTTGGAGTGATGAGAAAGCTTCTCCTTCATTGGTTCAACCGAAAACGGTGATGCATCGCATAACCCACGATGACGTTGCCGAATTGTCACGCAGACTTGTTCATTTTCAAGGATCGATTCCTTCCGAGTTCGCCAGGCGTCCTCGTTGTCTAAATGATGAACAACGGTGGAAAGACACGGAATTCCGTCTCTTTCTTCTATATATTGGCCCATCAGTCCTGAAAGGTGTTCTTCCGAGTGTCTTATATGACCATTTTATGTTACTCTATTCCGCAATCAAACTGTTGTCCTCGGATGAAACTTGCTTTCGATTTAACTCATCCAGTAAGGATTTTTTTACACCATTTCATTCGGGAGTCACCTAAGTTGTTCGGAGGCCACTTTATAACGTTTAATGTTCATTGCCTTATTCATTTGCCAGCCGATGTTAGTAGATATGGCCCTTTGGATGACTTCAGCTGCTTCCCGTTTGAGAACTTTTTGTATCAATTAAAGAAGCTCATCCCTCACAGCGCAAACCCACTTGTACAACTTGTTAAACGACTAATCGAAATGTCCAACTGCTGGGGAACATACTCATTTGAAAGCAATTTGGATTCCTTTGCTCATGATCTAGTGCTATCTGGTCCCCATTCGGATGGACCATTACTTCATGGGGATCTCTCTTGCAATTTCCGCCAGTTTCGCAGTGTTCAGTTCCACCAATGGAATTTCTCTATTCGCCACCCAATTTGTTATGTAATCATTAACGATGAAGCAGATGTCCAAGCCTCTGTAATTTCAATTGAAAATATTATTGAAGATGAGTACGGTTCTGTCTTTATTGTTGGTCACTCATATCACAATGAAAGTGCGTTCTTTGTTCACCCTTGTAATTCAGATGAAGTGTTGTCTATCAAGTCTGTTAGTGTACCCTCTGCGTTTTCATCAAAGTGGCCAATTCAAATGATTAAAACAAAAGCAATTGTGATCCCAACATTTCCTGATGATGATGCGGGCATACCAAGGCTTGTTATGCTGTGTTTCCCCGTCCAAATAAAAACAAACATGATTAAATGTGATGGTAAAAAGTAAAGCGTTTCATAACTTTCATCATAATTATGGAAGTATATTTATTTTGTAAAAATTAGCAACCTTTGGGAACCAATTGGTCACAATGAGCTAATATTTTTAATAAAGTAACAATTAGCCACCATTTGGAGCAAATTGGTCACAATAGCCTGATCGCATTACTACCAAATCAATACCATAAAGTGCCCAAAATAGTCGGTAGCGAATTCAATGCCAGGTCACGACCAGGTAATGAATTGGGAAAAACGTGGTTTTCGTTTAGAATGGGACGGGAAAAACATCCTTGTTTTCATTCAGCTGTATGCAGACGGCGTCGGGGCAACTAATCCCTCTTGCTTCAGCAGCGTCGGAACATAACAGCAGGTTAATAATTTAGATTCCAAATTTTACGCATCTCTTTCAAAACTTCACCTAGTTGCAATGTGTAATTCCACGGATCTGAAATATGACGACGGGCAAGACATTCTGTTAGAGGTGATTGTTGATGATTTGCTTAGTTTCGAAACTGACGGCTTTGAGATTAATATTCCTTCCAGGGGAACTTTTCAAGTGAAGGCTATGCTTAGTCAATTTACTGGAGACAACTTATCAATGAATCAAATATTTGGCTTAACTGAAAGTTTTGCACATGATTTTTTTGCCCGTTGTGCTATTGTACTCGATAAAAAAGTCTGAATTGTTTCAAAGAAAAAGATTTTCGCTTTAGCACCCTAGAATCTTATAAACTAGATGTTGAAGCCTTACTCTTAAGGGTCATCAATCAGTTACACGTTAGAGGAGTTAAGAAATTTTGCATCCCTGAATCGCTTTAATTTTTTCAT